>NW_006408699.1:5502232-5504143 GCF_000296735.1 Chrysochloris asiatica
TTTAAATTGGTATATATTTATTTAAAAATCATAAATAGATAGCTCTATCTCATGCTAATGTTATGTGTTGATTCCAACTCATTGTAACTCCTTGTGACAGGCAAGAACTGGGCATGTTTACAGGGGTTCTAATAATTCTTTTAGAATTCAAATTTTATTTATTAAAACTGTATGCTCTTGAAATGCTACTTATGTTTTGAATGGAATACGAGGGGGCTTAAAAGTTCCTGGAAAAATTCCATTCACTTTTAGTTCCATTTTTCTATGAATTTTTTGTAGCTCCCTCATACATGCACATAAATACTGGATTGCTGTGTGCCATTGAGTTGGTTCTCGTTCATAGCGTCCCTGTAGGCTTTTCAAGAGCTGGTTTGAACTGCTGATCTTGTCGTTTACCAGTTCAATAGTTGTCCTACATCATTATACCAGGGCTCTCCATGCACAAGGTGGTGGTGGGTGTGCCATGGAGTCGGTTCCGACTCATGGTGACCCCTGAATAGGGTTTCTGAGGCTGTCAATCTTTATGGGGGCAGAAAGCCTCATCTTTCTCCCATGGAACATCTGGTAGATCTTGAGGACCACTACACTACCAGAGCTTCTACATACCCCTGATTAAGTGGACTCCTGGTGTGATACTATAGGATCAGTACTGGACAAACAATAAGGTCAGCAGTCCTTGGAACCCTATGTTGTTGTTGTTAAGTGCCATCGAGTCGGTTCTGACCCATAACAGCCCTGTATAGGGTTTCCGAGGCTGTAAATCTTTACGGGAGCAGAAAGCCTTATCTTTCTCCCGCAGAGCAGCTGGTAGTTTCAAACTGCTGACCTTAAGGTTCACAGCCCAATTCGTAACCACTACGCTACCAGAGCTCCTTTGGAACCCTATACAGGGTCAGTATTAATCAGAACCGGCTTGACAGCATTTAACAACAATTTAGAAACAGTGGGTTGGAGAAAGGACGCAAAGTAGCTTTGTCCACTAGCCCTCTTCTTTCTCTTTCTGAAGACAAATCATCATTAACAATAATTGTATATTCTTGGTAAGCTTCATATTTACAAATAGGGGCTCTGGTAGCGTAGTGGTTACGAATTGGGTGCTAACCTCAGGGTCAGCAGTTTGAAAATACTATCTGTTCCACGAGAGGAAGATGAGGCTTTCTGCACCCATAAAGATGTACAGCCTTGGAAACCCTACGCAGGCTTGCTGTGAGTCAGAACCGACTCCATGGCACATAACCACCACCACCACATTTTTTATCTCATGCCACTGTAGGATCATGGGACTGCAAATGACAGATCGGCAGTTCAAATCCACTAGCTGCTCCTTCGTAACTATACAGGCTTGCTGTGAGTCAGAATTGACTTGACAGCGCTTAACAAGAACATATGTTGTGTATATTTGTTGTTGTTGAGTTATGTGCCGTCGAATCAGTTCCTATCCATAGTGACACTGTATAGGGGTTCCAAGGAGCGGCTGGTGAGTTTGAACTGCTGACCCTGAGGTTCAAACTGACCTTTCAGTCCAGCACATTAACCTATAACGCCATACCAGGACTTGATTTTTATCACTTACTATATAGAGCTTGGACTTGGACAGGTGCAGTAACTCATGGTGTCATCCCTCCCTCCCCCATACTGGGCATACAGAATCCTTAGTAATGTTTATTATAAATTTTAATTATAGAGTCATATGTGATATATATAGTTGTGAATTGCTTAAATGTAATATTACTTAGCTTATCTGAACACTAACAACAGAATTACTTTGTAAAATCTTTCCACATTGAATTGTAAATGATTAGTTACAGCATTAGTAGTAACTGAAAGGAAGTCTTTTTTTTGTATTTGTGTCTTTACTTTTTATTAAAGTATGAATATTCCGGAACACTTAATTGTGCTCATGAGGAATCT
>NW_006408699.1:5506218-5506818 GCF_000296735.1 Chrysochloris asiatica
TCCTGTATGGTTGCAATTATAATTTATTGAACCCATCTCCTACTTGTTATTTTAGGTGACATGCATTACAAGTTGTAATAGCTGTATTTACATATGAAATAAAATCATTTGTCTTAAGAGCTGATTTTGACTCATGATGACTTTATGTGTTTCAGAGGAAAACTGTGTGTATAGGATTTTCAGTGACTGACTTTTTGGATCTGGGTGGATTGGAACCCCCAACCTTTTGCATAAACACTTGAGTGTATTAAGTGCACCATTTGGAAACTCCATATATATGTACACAGCTGTATGTATTACCACATAGGTATGCTACCAGCTATTTGTGGAGTTACAGTTGACCCTTGAACCATGCAAAGACTGGGGATGCTGATCCCTGAGCAGTTGAAAATCTATCTGCATGTATAACTTTTGACCTCCCCTGAACTTAACTATTAATAGCCCACTATTGACTGAATCCTTACTAATAACATTACATACACAGTTGATTAACAACATATACGTATGCTATATGTATTACATACTGGTGGTGGTGGTTAGGTGCCGTGAAGTCGGTTCCAACTCATAGCAACCCTGGGTTTCCAAGGCTGTAAATCTTTA
>NW_006408699.1:5511525-5522402 GCF_000296735.1 Chrysochloris asiatica
TTTTTCTGGATTTGGAGTCCTGGTGTGAGGCTGCAGGGTAAGCACTGCATTGCTAACCTCAAGGTCAGTGGTTCTGAGCTGGCCCTCAGAAACTGTCTATAGGGTCACTGTGAATCTTAGCTGACTTGAAGGCACTTAGCAACAACCTGTTGGATTTATTTATCTTGAATAATAAATTGGTAGTCAACTGTAATTGCAGACCTCTCAAAGCAATTCACCTTTTTCTTTTAAGGTCATAACTTTTCTCTGCTTCTCAGGAGCACTTCCAGCATCACTAGCCACACTTCATATGGTCCCCATAGTGTTACTAAAAGTTTATGGAATTACACTAAAGATGGTGAAAAAATATGAAAGAATGCTGAGAGATCACTTTTTACTGCCATAAGAAATTTCCTGGAGAAGTGGACCGCTCATGCAGAAATGATTAGCATTGCACTATGTTTGAAAAATAATTCCTGTATGCTCGTAGGTGGATCTGTGCAATCCAAACCTGTATTGCTCAAGGACCAACTGTATATATACCCTAATGTCTTTTCTAGACATAGTGTGTAACTCCCACCAAACATCTTTTTGCCCTGCGGGGTCTGGGCAAGAGAAGGTAGGAGAACATACTGATAAGATGGCATGACTCAGCTGTGGATATGAATAGAGTTCATTGTAACTGTAAAAACTTGAAATTCTACATGGGCATAAAATGAACCATCTCAGAAGTGGGAGTGGGGATCTCAGTACCATCGAAGAAGTAGTGTCCTTTGGGCATTGAATCCTGGGACAGAGAGCTGTGACACTGGAAGAGTGACAAAGTAGCAGTAGCATCAGAACCAAGAACCAGAGGACAAGACAAAGCAGTGGGCTTTCAGCCCATGGAGCAAGGGAAGCTGTGTGACTTTGGTTGGGAAGCTTCCTTGCAGAGTGGGGTTCTTCAAGGCACTTAATTGCTCAGGATACCTAGGTTTGTTGACCCACAGAGCTAAAGCCAGGTACCTTCAGGCTGAGGCTTATGGTGGAGTGGTGTGGCTTGTAGGCATTTGTTTGCTGAGTAGGGTTCTCAGGGCACTAATTGGGTGTTGATGGGGAGAGTGGGCTAGGCTTGCTGATCCACTGAGCTAGAGCTGAGTGCCTTCAGGCTGAGGCCTGTGCTGGAGAGGTGGTGTGTCCTGAGGGCATTTAGCAGCAGTCCTTAAAGAGCTTTGTAATATTGGTCCAGGCAGAGCAAGGTCTGCCTGTGGGCATGACTGAAGAGAAGCTATCCGTATTGGAATAAATGTGCCCTGAACAGTTCTGCCCTTGAACCTGTTACCCTCCCCCCCATAAGCTCCATGACTGTGTGGTGTGTATGGTATCTGAGTTCTGTGTGGCATTGCAATGAAGTTATCAAACCCAGCTAAGTAGAGGAATGTTTGGTGTCATGATTTTACAATACCAAAGATTAAAATTGCTGATCAAAGGATTTTTTTCATTTTAAAATTTAGTAGAGGTTGTAGCATGGATTGGGTGTTTGAATTGATTTGTATTTATGAAGCAAATCAATGAGGCATGAGAAACTGACCAATAAGAGCCAAGCATTCTTTTCTTTTCTGGTGTAAACCGTCTGGGTGGCCTAGAAAGTCATTTTCTTAAACTTCTTCCTGACAGTGCTGTTCTTTCATATGTAAAGAAGGGTATGACATTGACTATTTCTAAAATAATTTCTAGTTTAATAATTTTGATAAATTTTGATCCTCTTTACTCCTCTGCTCCTCCTCCCTTCCTCTTTTGCTTTCTTGGTCCTTCCAGTAAATGGGCCTTGATGACTTTTTTCTTTTGCTACATAACTTTGAGTCTGTAAAGAACTCTGAGCTTTAGAAGACTTGCTAACCACAACTCTACTTTGATTGTTTTAAAGCACACTGTCTGGTTTGTGCTTTATGGTAAAAGCAGGGTTTATATGGCTGATTATCCCTCTTCTTTTAAATACAGTGAGTGGTAAGTAGGCATTTAGTGACCAGAAACTCATATAGTCAGCATTTTCTTATTGATCAAGAATAGAGACAATGGATTTTTAGACTTAGGGAAAAAGTTTTATTTTTATAATAGCTTTTAAAAAAAGGACTAGACATATGATAGACAGTCTTTAAGAAATAGCAAAATTTTATTTATGACTTTGGATCCGACCAGAGCAAAAGTCTTTTGATCTTTTAATATATTTTATAATATAAAGAAGGTAAGTTGGGATTATTAGACTATTTGAGATATTTAACCAGTATAATTTAATAAGATGGCTGAGTTTATTAGTGATTATCAAATGAGACATATTTAAAACCTCCAACTCAGGTAAACATAATTTAGTATAAAAATGCATATTCTCTGTACCACATTTTTTTCTTTATAATTGACCCCCCACACATTAAACATATTTGAATTTTTCACTTGAAAGACTTGAAAATTTGGGGCTACTTAATAGAAATGTGCGGAGTCCTGGTATGGTGCTGTGTGTTAATGCCCTGGACTGCAAAGTCGGTTTGAACTGCTAGGTTGGTGGTTCAAGCTCGCCAGCTGCTCCCTAGAAATCCTAAACAAGGTCGTCAGAACCAACTCTATGGTACTTAACAACAACAATAGAAATATACTTTTCCTAGAAACTTTTTGAGCCTTGGTTACTTATTAAAAATAAAAAACAACAATTTATAGCATTATAGAACATTTTGGCTGTTTCCTTAGCTGTATAAATGTCTGTGTATATATATGTTCAGTGCCATCAAGTGGACTCATAGTGATCATGAATAGAGTTTCCAAGGCTTTTAAATCATTGTGGGAGCAGAAATCGTCATCTTTCTCCCAGGAGTGTGGCTGGTGGGCTTGAACTGCAGACCTTGTGGTTTGCAGTACAGTGCTTATCATATGACTGGCTTAGTATGTAATCAGTAAAAATAGTGTTGTAGATAATTTTTTAGTAACAGATTTTGCCTTAAAAGCCACATTGTCAAAGACATATTTCTGGACTATACCATCTAGTTAAGGAGCCCTGATTAGGCATTGGGCTACTAACCTCAGGGTTAGCAGTTCAAATCCAGCAGCCACTCTCAGAAGAAAGATGAGCCTTTCTGTTCCCGTAAAGATTTACTGCCTTGGAAACCCTCTATAGGGCCGCTATGAGTTGAACACAACTTAATGGCACATCATCACCACCACCATCTAGCTAGATCATTCTTTTCTGTATTTACTTATATATACAAATATACATTTGTATTACCAGTGTATCTGTGAGGCAGGTATCAAGGAATGCAATTAGTATCTTTCATAGATATGATCACAGTTTTCAGGTGTTTGTTTGCTACCTTTTTGTTATCTGTTGTCTCATTAGAACCTGAGCTCTAGGAGAAAGAACAGACACTATGTCTCTTTGGTGCTGTATGTGTTACTATGCTTCTGAATTAGGAAAAAAGGCCTAGTGATCTAGTTTTAAAAAATTCAGCCAAAGAAAACCCTGTGGATCATAACAGTTTGATCCTGTTGTGCATGGGTTCACCATGAGTTGGGGACAACAACAGTATACCGCCTAGTCCATAGAAGGTATTCAGAATTTTATTCTACTTAGATAATAAGTAGAAAAAGCAGGACACTAAACAGTCCTGGTGTGGTGCTATAGGATAAGCGCTGGGCCTCAAGGTCAGTTTGAATTGCAGGGTCAGCAGTTCAGACTCACCACCCACTCCTCCTTGGAAACCCTACACAGGGTTGCTATGGGTTGTAACCAACTCGACAGCACCTAAAAACAAACAGGTATATAGTATAGTTTAGATTTGTTGTTGCATGTTTTTGTTGTTAAGTGCCATCAAGTGGGTTCAGACCCATACTGACCCTGTGTAGGGTTTCCAAGGAGTGGCTGGTGAGCTCAAACCGCTGACCTTGCAGATAAAACCGACTTTGCGGTCCAGAACATTAACCCACAGAGCCCCATACACATGAATATAGAGGGAAAAAAGCAATTTGTAGGAAATTAACGAAAATGTTAACACTGATCATTTCTGGATTATGGGTCATGCATAGTTTTGAAGAGAAAAATCTTTAAATATTGGAAGATTGTCACCTCACTAATGTATTTTACCCTTTCTGCATGAAAGGTGATCACCTTACCTTAAATGATGTCTTAAGATACCATGGCCTTTTCCCTTCTTGAGTAAAATGTACTGTATCTCTGTAGTGTGCCAGGTTTTATATCTACTTTAGAATTAAATTATGATCTGAGAGTTGCACTTTTAAGAGACTGGTTTTAATTTCACATCAGCTGAAGTTAAAGGGTAGTGAAAGTGTATTAGATCTTGTACAGGTGTCTAATTATAATTATTGACACATTGTCAAATGCTCTCTTAAGTGTGATACATTGCCCATGATTTTGACAGCTGTGACTACATTAAACTTGCCGGAGTACTCTTTTTCACAAAGGTTTGTTTAAACTTAGAATTGTCAGAAGGATTCTCCGTAAATTAGAGGAACACAGATTTAGAGGTCAAATGGTGGTTCATCTCCCACTGTGCCTGGTGATTTTAGTCTGTTAAATGCTAATCATAAGATTATCTGGATTTTGTCTCATTTCAGAAAACTTGGGAACTTTGTTATTTTTTATTTTTTTATATAGTATAAAAAGATACAGAATGATTATCCTTTGTGATTTGGGTATGTGCAGTGCTAACATAGATTGTTTTCTTCTCTGGCTAATGTTCTTCTACCACATAAAGTATAGATTTGTATGTTGTCATTATTTGGCTTGAACTCACGGCAACTTTCTGTATGTATAACAGAAGGAAACATTGCTGGTCCGGTGCCCATTGTTGTAGCTCTTGGGCCAGCCAGTCCCATTTAGGGCTCTCCACGTTTTCACTGACCGTCAGTGTTTTAAAGGTCTCCAGTACGAAGCCCATACATTCTCTCCTTTGCATGACCACTACATCCTTCAGTGTAGATTTATTGAATAGCTTACTCTGGGCCAGGCACTGGGGAGATAAAGGCAAAAAGCCTGCCAGTGGGCTCAGCCAGGGAGAGACAGAAAGAAAAATAGCTGAAGTACAGAGCTATAAGCATAAATACAGTTGGGATGTACAATTCTGTTTGAGAGGGCATCAAAGGAATAATCGTCTTGAGAGACTTGAAGGATGAGGAGGAGGTTGCCAGGTGGGAAAGGGCAGAGAGGTTTATAGGAAAGACAGCATCCTTGGAGGACATAAACAAATGTGATTAGGTCTCGTTTCTTAAAGTATATCCTTTGAACCAGCAGTAATTATGTCGTTTGGGTCTATACCACTAGAAGTGCAGACTCTTGAGTCCCAATCCATGTCTTGCTGATTTAGAATCTGTGTTGCAACAATATCTCTAGGTGATCTGCATGCTTGGACATTTTTGAGAAGGACTTGTACCACAGTTTAAAGAAGGGATGAAAGGTAAGAGAGCTGAAAGAGTAGACAGATCACTAAGGAATTTGGACTTTGTCTTTGAAATACCCACTGCTTTTGAGTCAATTGCTACTCATAGCATAGAACTGCCCCACGGGCTTCTGAGGTTGTACATTTCTGCAGGAGCAAAAAGCCTCATCTTTCTTTTGTGGAGCACCTGGTGACATTGAACTGTCAACCTTGTGGTCAACAGCCCAGTGCTTAACCCACTGTGTCACCAGGGCTCCTCTTTTAAGCCCAGGGTTGGAAGTATGGAAATAAAATACCATTTATACTTTTCAGAAATTCTCTGGCAGTTCACATGATTGTAGCCTGTGTGCAGAGTGGAACTGCTCCATAGGCTTTTCAAGGTTGTGACCTTTCGGAAGCTTGTCTGCTGAGAAACCTCTAATGCCTTTAACCATTTAATGCCACCCAGGGTCTCACACAGGGGACCATTTATGAAATGGTTTTCAAAGCCTCAATAGTAAGGTGTTCCACACACACACAAATGATCCTCAAATAAGTTTGAGACATTTAGGATGCTAAAGCCTTTCCTTAAACCAAATTAGCATGGTACATTCAAAGTTCTGAGAAGCTCACAGTTTAGGAAAACCATTAAGTAAGTCATAAAGCTGGACAGTGAATAAGGAAGACTGTAGAAGAAGAATTGATGCTTTTGAGTTATGGTGTTGGAGGAGAATATTGAAAGTGCCATGGGCTGCCAAAAGAACCAGTAGATCCGTTTTGGAAGAAGTGCAGCCAAAGTGCTCCTTGGAGGCCAGGATGGCCAAACTTCATCTCTCATACTTTGGACATATTGTCAGGAGGGGCCAGTCGCTGGAGAAGGATATCATGTTTGGTAAGGTGGAGGGTCAGAGAAAAAGAGGAAGACCCCCAACGAGATGGATTGGCCAAATGGCAGCATCACTAGATTCAAGCATGGCAACAGTAGTGAGGTTGGCCCAGGATCGGGCAGTGTTTCGTTCTGTTGTGCATAAGGTCGCTATGAGTTGGTACTGATTCGATGGCACCTAACAACAACAACAACATATCCTGGGGTATCCCTGGTACTTTACAAATTTATGGTGGAACCTTTTGTAGCCTCACAGTTATTCCCCAGGATAGCAGAGAGCATTGTGTTGACCATACTTTGGGAAATGCCCTCTTTTCTAAACTTCAGACAGCCTCTCTTATCTAGTAGGATGACCAGCTGTCCCAGATAAGCTTAGACTGTGGACTTATGGGAGCAGAAAGCCTCATCTTTCTTCATCTGAGTGGCTGGTGGATATGAACTGCCAACCTTGTGGTTAGCATTCCAGTGCTTACCCTACCACGCTATCCACGTCGCCTCAAAACCAAGAAAGTCCTGGTCTAACCAGAGTGAATTAGAGACCTTTTTATCTGTTTATCATATACAACATGGTTTATTTAGTGGTTGTACAAAAAATGAGCACCGGTCATCTTTCACACGGCATACTTTATTTCTCACCTGGGTTTAAAAGTTCATTGCAGTGGCCGCACAGAACTCGTACACCATACTCAGTTATAGGTTTATTAGGGAAATTAACAGTTTACAGTTCACGCTCAGAAATGCTCAGGGTACACTTGTTCCAGTCAGCACAAGCTCTCCTCAACCATGCCCACAAGGCAGGCCTCTTTCTGTCCAGCCAATGTTACAAAGCTCTTTAGGGCTGCTCATAATGTGCCTGTAGTATACACCACTTCACCGTACACATTAAACTTGAAGGCACTTGGCTGTAGCTCCGTGAGTCAGCAATCCTAGCCCTCCCAATTAAGTGCCTTGAGGAATCCCGCTCTGCAAGCAAGCCTCCTGCCCAAAGTCACTTAGCTTTACTTGCTTGGTGGGCTGGGAGGTCCACCATTCTGTATTGTGCCCTGGCTCTTGGTTCTGCAGTTGCTGTTCCTGGGTTGAGGAGGTTCAAAGCATAGGAATCTCAGGCACTCCTCTCCTGGTTCTTTGATGGTAGTGAGAGCCCCTCACTTCTTGCTTCTGAGAAGGCTCATTTTAAGTACAATAAAGCTCCAGGATTTTACACTTAGAGTTAGCCATGTTAAATGCTCACAACTGAATCATATTCTATGAGCATCTTCTTCCACCGTCTTTTACTGAGACCCATCAGAGATAAAATGTTTGGTAAGAGTTACAAGGACTTAGGCTACAAGAAACATATTAAATAATTCACTAGGTTGGTTCATTTTTCTTTTTTTCTCTCAAATGCTTGTTTTAGGCTCTTAAGTGAGTGGTTCCCAATCCTGTCTGCCAATTGGAAGCACTTGGGGAGCTTCAAAAACCTGCGTCCACCTCCACCAGTTGTGATTTAATTGGGCTGGGAAGCAGCCTGAGCTTTAGAAATGTTAGACGGTCCCAAGTGATTTGAATGTGCATGCAAGTTGTTTTAAACAAATAATACCTGTGGAAATGCAATCTTGATGCAATGCTTTTAACATAAAATAGGAAAAAATTACCCATTAAAAACAAAGACGTTTAAGATCCTACTAATATTTTGGTATGGCGCTGCAGGATAAGCACTAGACCGAATGGTCAGTTTGAACCATAAGGTCAGCAGTTCAAACCCACCAGCCACTACTTGGAAACCATTTATAAGATTTCTCTGAGTTGGAACCAGTTTGATGATATATAACATCATCATCTCGCACCATCTCAGGAGTCCTGGTGTGGCATTGTAAGATAAGCATTGAACTGCTAGGTTAGTGGTTTAAACCCTATTAGTTGCTCCTCAGAAATCCTATACAGGGTGGTTATGAGTCCAAACCTCCTTGATGGCACTTAACAACAGCAGCAGCATCTCAGTGGAGCCCTGGTGGCATAGTGGGTTAAGCATTGGGTTGCTAACACAAAGTCAGTGAATTGAACCCACTCAAAGGAAGAACAGTGTCTTCTCCCATAAGACCTACAGAGCAATAATACCTTGTACTCCTATAGAGTAGGAATGAGTCGGAATCGACTAGACCAGTAGTGGCTTTTTTGGAACATCATCTCATGTCCACCAATATAGTATATATTTCCACACTTTGGGAAACCCTCATGGGGAGGCAGGGATAGCAGCAGTCTGGGCAAGAAATGATCAGGGCTGGAGCTCTGGTGACTGGAAAGGATGGCTGAGATTGCAGAGCTGTGTAGGAGGCTGACCTGCCGAGATCTGCTGACTGATCCGATCTGTGGGTTGGGGTAGAGTCTCAGGTAACTAACTGCCTGCTACAGTTGGTAGATAGTGGTCATACTGTAGAATAGGGAGAAATCAGAACAGGAAGATGACAGTGTTAGTTTGACTCCTTGGACTTAGGGGCTTTGAGACTTCCAGGTGGAGGTATCCAAAAGAAAACAGTTAATAGCTCAGAAGAAAAGCCTGGATTGGAGCTAGATGAGACTCTCTTGAGGTCCGGGTGGAAGTGAAATCCTAGGTGGGTATCAAATTGCCGGTTTAGCCCATGTGTGTATGAGGGATGAAGGGGAAAAATGGAGTAGTTGGATCAGCCTCAGGGTCCATGGGATGATGTCAAGGAGACGGACCCTGAAGACGGAGTCTGGAGCCACCAGAGAGGTAAGAGGGACATTATTAAGTAAAGGGTCATGTCACAGGAGGGAAGAAAAGGTTCCTCTCTTTGGTGCCCCTGTGAACCAAATAGGATAAACTGCTCAAGAGGGAGAAAATCAGATTATGATGGGTTGAGAGGGAGGAAATGCCTAGAACAAGTGACTTTTTGTTGAAGTTTTAATTGAAAAAAAAAAAAAGGCTGGGATAGTATGGGACCTTAGGGAATAAAGTGGGGCTTGTTTGGGGAATAGTTATCTTCTGGTTATTCATTGAAGGTGATATTTCAACAAGGAATAAAAATGAAGACTTCTCAGTATTTCACAAAATATTTTTGGAGGTTTTTGGGGCTCCATAAACTTGCTTTATTTTTGAAGCACAATCACACACCTTTTCTACGCCCTTTCCTAAAAACTTCTCATTATTCCCTGGACACAACAATCTCAATTTCTGAATTTCTGTAAATGTCATTAAAACTGTTGGAAAAAAAATTCCATCGTAAGGCAGCCTGTGATTAAGTGTTCAACCTTTGCTTCCGTGGCGCTCGCATTTGTGGAGGGCTTTGCAGTTCACTGAAGCAACACAATTTCTTACGGCCCCCTCTTAATGACCTTGTACAACAGGCAGGTCAGAATACAGTGTTTTTCCATTAATAGGGGCGAAAAACCCGGCATTCTAAATATTGACCTGCCTGTGAGTAATGACTTCGTAACGGATCCGGGATGCAATCCTGGTCTCCTGGTGCAATGTTTTTTTTCATTATGTTGGAGAGAGGTTGTTATTGTTTTTAAGTGCTGATGAGTTGGTTCCGACTCATAGCGAACCCTTTAAAGGGTTTCCAAGGAGCAGCTAGTGAGTTCGAACCGCCGACCTTGCTAATCCTACAGAGCCATGCCAGAACTCCTTGTTGGAGTCTTTTTTTTCATTCCCTTCAGTTAGTTCCTAAATTCCTTGAGGGCAGAGATACTGTGTTCTCCATTTACTTTGTCACTTAACACTTTGTAGAGACTTCGGGTGGTGGTAAGGTCAGTGGTTCAAACTCAACAGCCACTCTTTGAAAACCCTGTACCAGGGTCGCTATGAGTCAGAACTGACTTGATGGCACCAAACAACAACAAGGATGGCTTTTTGGCCTAAATGTCCCATTTACAAAGGTGTTCATATTGAGTTTTTTGATGTTTCCTGTGAATGATAGGGTCCCAGAGACATTTGGATTGAAAAGCACTTTGGGTCACATGGCCTTGTACTTGTGTCTCATTACTGGACCATGGAATTATCTTGAGACCAGCTCAATTATTGACCCCTCCCCCCTGCATATAACCTGTCCATGCAAATAATGAGCATAGGATATGCACAGAGAAAATGAACACACGAGGGGGCTTTGAGGTTTGCAAAAAACAAAAACAGTATAGTGGGCATGTCATTGGCATATACATATGGTATATTGCAGTGTGTTTTTAAAATGTTATATTCTCCAGTAACAGTTTTTTCTTCACTTTGTATTAAACACCATGTTTCATTTTTGAATACAGTGGAAGAGGCCCAGACCTTTCTGAATTTAAAAAGGTCCTTCCTGCACATGAGCTACTCTCTCAGCTGTTTGGAGGGGCATGAAGGTGAACCAGGGATACGAAGATGAATCAGCCTTTCTCCAAAGCTCTTAGTCCAGTACAGCCCATTTTGTTTTGAAGACCACCACAGTGGCACATAATGGGCACTCAACAATTACTGAGTTTATTTCAATCACGGGATATATTATTTTATGTTACACATTTATCTCCATTCTTCACTTTGTTAAAACAACCTGATGTCATCCTGTTGGTCTGAGACCTTCTTATAATGACATTCTAGGATAGAGGGCTCTGGTAGTGTAGTGGTTACGAATTGGGCT
>NW_006408699.1:5522752-5544619 GCF_000296735.1 Chrysochloris asiatica
ACTTGACCACTGTGCCATTCTGATGGCTTTCTTACAAAAATCCACTGTTTTGGTTCTTTTTTTAGTGAAATTTCCCATGAGTCATTAGAGATACTGTTAGAGTTTGGGGAAGGGAAATAAAAGAATAAAGAAATGGAATCAGCACGTTTTAGGGCAGGAGATGATAAGTTTTGAGTGAGCAGTGATAAGTTAAAAGCAGGAAGGAATCGCTCAGAGACAACTGGAAATATGTAAAAGGCACTTTTAAAAAGAGCACACCTAGGGGAGATGAGGCTAAGACAAGAGTGATTCAAATCTGATGATGTCTTACAGGGGAAAACTAAAGGCTTTTTTCAGCGCTAATTGTAGCCACAGGACAAAAGCACATGATCACACTTTTCTACCTCTACTAAGGACTGGTTGGGTATAATCTCTTTTGTAGAATCATGTCTAAAAATCTGTATTTCAAACTACATTCAATTATTTTTTATTTTAGGGGAGTCACAGGTTGAGGAAAATCTGATTTCCTTTTGCGTTTTTATGTTAAAAATTTAAGCTACTGGCTTAGTATAGGCTAAGGAACTTTTTAGTTATTGAAGAGATTTAGGCAGATGAGTTAACGTTTGGTCATGAGAAAACTTACCATTAGGAGGTTGGTTTTCTTGGGAGGAGCAAAAGACAATATGACTCAGCTGGAACATAAAGTCATTTCCCCCCTTGACTCAATGGCTTGCCTGCTGAGGCACCAGCAACTGGCAAGTGTAATGGAGACACTTTCTGCCTGCTGTCTTTTAGTGGACAGTGTAGTTTTATGAAACCCTTTCCGAAGACCACCCACAGTTGCTTTGACACTTGCATGTATGGTTGGGCACAAGTGAGTTGTTGTTGTAGGGTTGCATGCGTGCCCATTTAAAACCGAAAAGTGCCATCTGCAAATCTAAGATAACAGCTTTGCTTTGCAAGGGCCCCGTGAGTTATTAATTGGCATTTATGAAAAATGTTAGAAGGCACTTAAGTTAGTCTGTAACATTAGGAGAGTGCAAAGTTTGCTTTGTGGATAAAGGCATACTTTTCCTGTGCATTTTGGATTTGACCCATTCTATGGCAAAGAGTCACCATTCTCATCCTGTCTTTGCTCTTGATATTTCAGTGATTTCTACACTGCCTGCGTCCCATTTTACTCCTCATTCAAATAATCACCAAATCTTTGTGCAAATCAAAGGAGATAAATAACTGGAAACAGATCTCTGGTAGATGGGTGTGAAGTGTTAGGAATAAAATGAAGTTAATAGCTTCCTTCTTGAAGGAGCCCTGGTGGAGCAAAGGGTCAAATGTCTGGCTTCTAACAATAAGATTGATGGTTCAAACCTACCAGCCATTCTGCAGGAGGATGAGGTGGTCTGCTTCTGTAAATAGTGTCAGGTACCCTGTGGAGCTGTTCCACTTTGTCCTATTGAGTCACTGCGAGTCAGAGTCTACTCAGTGACAATGAATATCTTCTTTTAAAGTGCTCTTACTGCCTGATTCATGAATTTATCTGTTCAATTTTTGTGTGTAGGTGGGGTGGGATGGGGTGGACAGTACCAACTACATGCTAGGCCCTGAGCTGATGTGAGCTGGTGACACAGGGACCCAAGATACTATTCCTGGTCTCAGCATTTCCTGCTTTGGAATCAGTGGGAACAGCACAGCTTGGTAGGTGTGCGGTCCAGCAGTGGACACCCATCTAAGTCGCTTGGGAGGAAAGGGTGTCCACACGACTCTAGCCCAGGGAGGTATGTTATATGTAGACTTTGAGAATAAGTGGGTATTAGCCTGGCAATATAGGAGAGCAGAGATGGTTCAATGATAGAAGTCTCACCTGTCTTTGAGGAGATACGTTTTCGATTCCTGCTAAGTATTAACGTTGAAGAGATTTCAGCTGAATTTCCAGAATAAGATGGACTATGAAGAAAGATCTGGTGATCTACTTCTGAAAATAAGTCAGTGAAAATGCAGTGGATCACAGTGGTCCTATCTGCAACAGAGCATGATGATGACACAGAACTGGGCAACATTTGCCTCTGCTGTGTATGGGAACGTCAGGTATTGGGGCTGACTCCACAGCAGCCAACAAAAATCCTGGGAATATAGGGGAGGGGTGTTGGTGTTCTAACACAGTGAAAAATCAGTGTAATAGTAGAGGCTTAAGAAGAGAGTATGTCTAAGTTGGAAACTGAGGTGGTTTAGTTTAACTGATAGTTGTAGGTGCATATGCAGATTGACATGGAGCTCTGGTAGCGTAGTGGTTACGAATCGGGCTGCGAACGTTAAGGTCAGCGGTTCGAAACTACCAGCTGCTCCAAGGGAGAAAGATGAGGCTTTCTACTCCCGTAAAGATTTACACCCTCGGAAACCCTGTACAGGGTTGCTATGGGTCAGAACCGACTCGACGGCACTTAACAACAACAACAACATGCAGATTGACACCCAGTTCCTCTCACAGTCCTGTCTACCCAGCTGGGCTTGATAATTCACTGCAATGGCTACGCAGAACTCAGACACACAGAACTCAGAAAAGTTACAAGGTTTATTAGGAATGTTGTTAAATGGCATTGAATTGGTTCCAGCCCATAGTGCCCCTGTATAGGGTTTCTGAGGAATGGATGGTGTATTTGAATGCTTCATCTTGTTAGCATACCAGTGCTTATCCTACAGTGCCATACATGGATCCCATTAGGAATGTTAAGTACTATGGAGTCAGTTCCGACAGAAAGCCTCATCTTTTTCCCATGGAATGGCTGGTAGTTTCAAACTGCCGACCTTGAGGTTAGCAGCCCAGTTCGTAACCACTATGCTACCAGAGCCAGGTTACAATTCAGGGTCAGAAATGTTCAGGGTGAAGTTGTCTCAGTCAGGACATTCTGTCCTCAGCCCTGCCCACAAGCAGGCCTTTTTCTGTCCTGGGCAATGTTGCACAAAGCTCTTTTAGACTGCTAATACATGCCCACAGGCCACACCACTCCACTGTAAGCTTCTGTTCTTCCCTCCTCCCCCAATTAAGTGCCTGTAGGCAGCCCACTCTGCTAGCAAGCCTTCTGTCAGAAGTCACTCAGTTACCTGCTCTGGAGGCTGCCTTGTGCTCTGCTTCTTGGCTTTGCTGCTTCTCTGTGGCTTCTGCAGTGTCACAGCTATCTATCCCTGGGTCCAGGACGATCATTGTGCAGGAATCTTGGGATCCAATTGAAGTGCTACAGTCCTGGCTCTGCTTTATTGATGATAATGAGACTCCCCCATTCCTGCTTCTAAGATGCTTCATTTTATACTCACATTAGATTTCCAAGTTTTTACAATTAGCCCTTAACCATTACAACTGAAAACTGTAATCCATCAGCATCTTCCTCCACCTTCTTTTACCCATACCCATCAGAGAAAAATAGTTTAGTGAGAATTTACAAAGATTATGGCTAGAAGTTCTCTTCATTTTTGATGACCTCAAATTTTCTTAAATTCCACATTCTAATTATTAATGGATGTTTGTAGCTATTTGTTTTCATTTTGAGTTGTGACCCATCACCAAATGAGAGTCCTGAAAGCTCCATACTTTATTTATTTATTTATTTTTTAATGTTTTATTGTGTATTGTGTAATAGTCTACATGGGGGAACATTAGTTTTACATTCATTCCATCATACATCGTCTCATTGCCATAGTTACCATCCTGTCCATGCATCATCACCCAACCACCCTCCCCTCATGGTTCTCAGCACACAGCCCCTCTCCCTCTCTGGATCCCTAGTCCCCAGCCACTCCATCTCTTCACGTCATCCTGTGTCTTAGTCTTAAGCCTCACTGCTCCTCTGAGTGGGGTCCCGCTCTCCGCTCTTCTCCATTGATGGTCCTAGGGCCCTCCGCTCCTAGACTGAAAGGTTAATCACTCCCCTCCTTGCTGTAAAATGTCCACCTTTATATTTCCAGTCCTCACAATCAGTCCTGGTGACAGTTATTCACCCTTGCATCCCTAGGGACCCATCTGCATTTCTTTTCATCTGCCCTTCCTAGACAGGTCAGACACTACTCACTGGAGACTCTACCGTCCTCCCTGCCCTGTGGATCTAGGTTCCCTCTTGAAAGCTTGTAAGCCAGTCACTTCTTAACCTTTGTATCCCTTCTCCCATTTTTAGTTAGTCAATGTTCAAGTTGTCCATCCCTATCTACTCTTTGTGTGGAGGGGATGGAAATAATTCTTGGAGCAGGGATTTGCTGAAAGCTCCATACTTTAGAGGATCAGTAAAAAAGAGGAAGACACTCAACAAGCTGGGTTGACAAAATGGCAGCAACAGTGGGCTCAGACACCACAGCAGTTGTGAGGATGGCACAGGACTGGGTAGCACTTCATGTTGCTGTGCATGCGGTTGCTCTGTGTTGGGAACTGACTCCATGGCGCCTAACAACAACTACATGGCTAGTAGAGGTTTTAAATAAATACACTGCACTGCAGGTGGGTAAAGACTACTTCATGAAAACTTCTTATTCTGTCCTGAAGAATATTGTTTGGGGTCATTGAGGTAATTTGGAGTCATAGTGACCCTATGTGACAGAATAGAACTGTTCCTTTGGTTTTCTTAGCTGTAATCATTGTCGAAGCAGCTAGCCAGATCTTTTGCTATGTGTATTCAAGCCACTAACCTTTCAGTTAGGAGCCAGGTGCTTCATTGTTGTGCTGAGGAATAAACCTGTTGGTGCCATCAGTTCCAACTGAGTCATGCTATAGAACAGACTAGAACTGCCTCATAGGGTTTCTAATACTGTGATCTTTATGGAAGCAAATTGCTGCATCTTTCTCCTGCGGAGTGACTGGTGGATTCAAACTGCTGACCTATTTGGTTTTCAGCTCAACACTTAACTACTATACCATCAATCAGTCCCCCTTTGTCACTGAGTCAATTTAGACAGATAGTTGCCCCATAAGATTGCCAAGGCTGTCATTTTTATGGAAGCAGACTGTCACCTCTTTCTTAAGAGAGACTGGTGGGATAGAATCACCAACCTTTCGTTAGAAGCCATGGACTTAGCCACTGTGCCATCAGCGGTTCTTTTCTGAGGAATGCAGACCATAAACTATGCCAGGTATGAGGAGGTTTTAGGCAGGAGAGGGGTCTGCTTAGATTTGAGTTTCACAGCAACCACAAGTAGCACTTTTAAAGCTGAATTTTTAGATTTTATCTTTTCATTTATTTATCATTTAGGTTAATTATGAAACTAGAAGCAGGAAAGTTGTTGTTCTATGTGCCATTGAGTTGGTACTGACCCATAGCAGCCTTATTTATACACAACAGCATGAAATGCTGCCCGGTCCTTCTCCAGTTGCTATGCTTGAGCCCATTGCTGCTGCCACTGTGCCAGTCCATCTTGTTTTATGTCTTTCTCTGTTTCTCCAACCCTCCACTTTACCAAACATGGTATCATTCTCCGCGGACTGGTCCCTCCTGGTAATATATCCAAAATACAAGAGACGAAGTCTAACCATCCTGGCTTCCAGGGAGCATTCTGGCTATACTTCCAAAACAGATTTTGTTTGTTCTTCTGGCAGTCCATGGTACTTTCCGTATTCTTTAACATCAACACTCAAATGCATCAGTTTTCCATGGCGTTCCTTATTCATTGTCCAATTTTCACATGCATATGAGGCAATTGAAAATACCATGTTTTGGGTCAGGTGTACCTTTTTATGATTGTTAAGTGTCATCGAGTCAGTTTCAACTCATACTGACCCTGCATAGGGTTTCCATGGCTACAGATCTTTACAGGAGTAGAAAGCTCCATCTTTCTCCTGTAGATTGAAATTCTGACCTTGTGATTAACAATCCAGTGCTTATTCTACAGAGTCACCATGCTCCCTTTATGTGATTGTTATTATTGTTGTTGCTACGTGCCTTCAGGTCTATTCCAACTCATAACAACCTTGCGTAAGGTTTTCAAGAGCGGCTGATGGTTATGAACTGCTGACCTTGCAGTCAGCAGTCCATATCAGAACTCTTTAAGTGATTAGAACTATCATATGCATTCCTCATATTCTTTTTTCCTTAAGTAGAACATCTCCTGAGCTTCCAAGTCATCAATGTTCTGCCTACCTTGTTGCCCATGCTTCTATTTGATTGAAGGTCTTTAAAAATTTTTATCCAAAGGCAAATTTCAGTATTCATGACTGGGTTCTCTCTCCTGTAATTTTGGCTTTTCCACTTGTTTTATGCAGTGCAGCCTGCTATATTTCAGTAGCTACATTGTCTTACTGAGTTGACAACCAACAGAAGTTTTGAAGTGTGGTCCATCCAAGCTCCTACTGTCAGGTCCTTCCTCACACTGTTCTTGTGCCCTTGATTTTTATGCCCTTTACAATATGTGGAAACTCAAATTTATCTTGAATAATGTTCATTTTGTATGGCTCAGTTCTTGGCAATAGACTGCTCATCACGTTGGATCCCAAATTCATCACTTTAGAAAAAAACATGAGTTCTTTAGAGGCTTTTTTTTTTTTAAACCCCTCTTGACCACATATACTTCATTAATGAAGTTGTCAAATGCCTGGATAATACTAGGTGTGTATGTTTTCCTAAGCTGACAGTCTAGTAATCATATTGGAAAAGGAAATCAGACTAATTCTGTATGACTTGAATTGAGATTTCCACTCTCTTTCTGTTTAAAGTCTATTCTCAAATATTACCTAGGGCTTTGGTCCATCTCTTGACATTTGTTCATCTCTATTTTTCTGACATGTCTGATTGATGACCGTTTACTTTTTTTCTGGCTTGGTTCTTTGATGACTTCCCTGTTTTTTTTTTTCACAAAATTTTGCTTATTCTTGTCTTTTTCAGTCCTCTAAGATTGTCTATGTGCTTATTGTCCAGTTGACCAGAGTCAACATAAAGATGTTACTGGCTCCATGGAATCCATTGACTTCAAGTTGAAAGCATGAGCAGGAAACACTGACACATGGAGTCGCAGTTTAAGGTTGACTATTCTGGAAGTTGAGACAGGAGTTTGAAGGAGAGAAGTGGTCATGAATCAAGCAGACAGACTTGCTTATTACTGTTGCCAGGTTATACGTGTATGTGTGTGGCTCTGTCTGCTGCTAACAATGAGTCATTTTGCAAATAAAGAAATATTCATATATTTATATGGGGAATATTTTTATAAAATTCTATGATTGGGTGCCAAGTGATAATAGGTTTTGGAAGCAAAATAAGTCCTTAGATTGGCAATTTTGACTCATGGTTCTGTGTAGTATTTTTAACCTGACTAGGTGATTTGAAGAGTAGGATCAGCACTGGACTGTGAACCACAAGGTCAACAGTTCAAACCCACCAGCTACTCTTCGGAAACCCTATACAGGGTCACTCACTGTAAGTCAGAGCCAACTTGACGGTACTTAACAACAACAACAACAACAATGTTTGCTGTCACTTCCCAGTGTTTGACTAAATTTTCTATGCTGCATTTTTTGTAAATATTAATAAAATTAATATGTCTTATTTATCAAACAATTTTTAAAAGATATCCATAGTAGTGAGCGAATGCTTTTGGAAGTGTTTTTAACGTAATTTGTGATTATGGATTTTTGGTCCTACATCCTGAAGTAAAGACTAATATTTGTAGGGAATTTGCAAACAGTAGTTCACATGGTGCTGGTCTGGAGGACTATGTGTTCTTGATCTCTACCAAATTGATATTAAGTGTTTAGAAACTGTTATGGCTATTTGACAGTACCATGATAGAACATGTTATCAGTGGACCTATTTTGTTGAGCATGACATTTTACAAAATTGATCCATTATGGTTTGTAAATTTGGTTGAGGAACCCTGGTCTAGATAAGAGATGCAGGAGAAAGATGAGACTTTCTATTTCCACAAAGATTTATAAGCCTCAGAAACCTTATACAGGATTGATATGAGTCAGAACGAACTTGACTGCACTTAAGAATACCAAGATGAGAAATAGTAGTGGCTTGGAGCAGGGCTAGAAGTTAGATTGGTTGGAATCAGGAAGTATTTTGAAGGTAGAGCCAATGGAATTTGTTTACTAGGTTAGACCAGGTTGCTCTGGATCAAGTGCTCCACTCAAGTTGGAGTCCTGGTGTTCTGTAGGATAAGCACTGGATGGCTAACTCCCAGGTTGGCAGTTGAGACCACCAGCAGATCCTCAGAAATTCTATCCAGAGTCACTATTAGTTGGAACTGACTTGATGGCACTTAACAACAATACTGAAGATTACAATATGTATGATAAGTGTTTTCCTGGAGTTTTCTAGAGATTCCTCCTAGAACTAGAACCAAAGGATATATTTATAATTTTAATTTGATCATGCAAATCTGTTAACCTCCAACCCATCAATTGTTCACCATTGTATATAGAAAAATTTTACTACTTTGAAAGGTTGCCTTTAAAATATGTGCCATATTTTTCAAACTCTTCTCTATGGTTATTATTATTTTTTTAACCATGTCCTCTTATTCACTTGATTATGTTGTTGTTGTTAAGTGTCATAGAGTCAGTTCTGACCCTGTATAGTGTTTCTGAGCAGTGGCTGGTGGGTTTGAACTGCTGACCTTTCAGTTAGCAGTCCAGTGCTTACCCTATAGCACCACACCAGGACCTCTTGAACAATGGAGCTACCTATTCTAGTTAGTCTATTGCTGTTTAAGAAATTACCTGGAATTTAGTGGCATAAACCAACACGCATTTTATAATGCTCAGAGTATAGTGATTCAGGAATTTGCCAAGTGCACTGTAAGGACTCTCATCTGTGCTCCATGAGCTTTGGGGTCTGGAATCATCTGTAGACTTACTCACATGTCTAGTTTTTGATTCAGACAGTCGGCTAGGAGCTCAGCGGGGGTTGACAGTCCACCGAAATACGGACATGTCATCTTTCCACATGCCATATTTTGAGCTTCTTCAGAGTATGGCATCTCGGTTCTAAGAGCAAGTGTCAAAAGAGGCAGGAAGTGGAAGCCATCAGATTTTTATGGCATGATTCATGGAAACTGCTACACTGTGTTCTTTTGGTAGAGTTGTATCAGAGCTGAGATTCAAGGGGAGGAGATACAGATTGTATCTCTTGATGTGCCCAAGAGTTTTGGGGTTGTTTTAAAATCACCAGTTTTGTTTGTTACCAGACTGACTTCCTTTGTACTCTGCCATCTGTGTTTCACTATCTGTCAATTCCTCCTACCACCCTCCCCCACAACTCCTCCTCAAAAAAGCACTGTGGTCTTTTCCATATCTTATCCCCTGGTCAAAATCCATTGCTCTTTCCTCTGTGTTGGCAAAGCATACTGTTTGTGAATCTTCTGTGTTACCCATTTTTTTTCCTTCCCTGGTAGATTATAAACTCTTGGGAGACAGGGACTGTGTCTTATTTACCTTTGCTCTCATAGCTCTTATGTTCCTTGGATTGAATGTTCAATATCAAACTGAGTTTCAGATTTGGGTCTTGGATGAGTTGCAACTTGGTAGTGGTTAAGGCAGAAATTTTCATGAGAAAGAAAAAACTTTTCCTTTTAAGGAAGAGTGTTTCCTATGTTGTATTTTAAAGCGTTTTTTTATTTTTTATTGGCTCTCTATTATAAAGTAAGGAGTCTTTGGGTGGTGCAAATTGTTAAGCACTGGTCTACGAACCGGAAGCTTGGTAGAAGCATGTTGGAGAAAAGGCTTGGCGTTCTGCTTCTTTAAAACACCATACCCTTGAAGACCCTATGGAGCATTCTGCTCAGTAACGTGGGCTGTCATGCGTTGTCATGGGCTTGTCAGTGACAACTGGGTTTGGTTTTGGTGTTTGCAGTGCAGTGATTTATATAATGTTTCTTCTTGCCTGTCTTTGTAAGTTTTCCCTGATGGGTCTGGGTAAGAGAGGGTGGAGGAAGATGCTGATAGGATAACATGGTTCTGTTGTGAGTGATTGTTAACAGGGTTAATTGTGATTGTAAAAACTTGGAAATCTAATGAGGTGCTTAGTCAATTTTGCCATCCTGCTAAGTATAAAATAAGCCAATTTGGTGATGTGAGTGGGCTGTATGCTCTTTTGCTTGACTAACCAACTTGGCCTTTGTCTGACCTCTGGTTCTGGGACTTGGGCGGACAGCCTGACTTGATTCATCAGCTTCTACAGCCTTGTGAGTCAACGAATTGGCGTTGAGTGAGGCAGATCTCCCGAGTGACAGCTGAACTGTGGATTTGGGAGTTGGCAGCCTCCACAGCGAATTGTGAGACCCTGGAGAGTGAGAGAGAAGATTGAGGGGAAGAAATAGTGATTGATATCAGGGATCATGTTGTTAAAGCGTGATCGAATCAGTTCAAACCCATAGTGAGGACGGTTTTTGAGGAGCAGCTGGTGAGCTTGAACCACTGACCTTGCAGTTCAAAGGGCTTTGCAGTGTGGTGCATTAACCCACAGCGCCATACCAGGATGCTATGTTGTGGTGTATAGCACTTCAGAAAACTCAGACATTTGGGATATCTTTAACCTCCATCTCATAGTAACCAGCCTCTTGCTGATCCTTTTGAAAGAAATAATTCTTTCAGTCGTAAATCAGGGGAGCATAAATAACCCTTCTGAAATTATCAACACATTCCTGTTGCGTTCTATTCCTGCCTTTGTGCTTTGCTTATGGATTGCGGTCCATTATTGGATCAAAGGCCATCAAAAGGAATAAACTACAAAACCAAAAACCAAAAAAGGAATGGGCTAGATACCAAAAGCTTGGAAGGGGGCTGCATAGGAGAATGCCTTTCAGAAAATTTGATCCCCACCTATAATAGAATATATATCTTACATTTCAGCCCATTACACACATACATTGTTGTTGTTGAGTGCCTTCAAGTTGGTTCTGAGTCATAGCGACCTTGTGTAGGGTTTCTGAGGAGTGACTGGTAAGCTTGAATTGCTGACCTTGCGGTTCATACCAACTTTGCGTTAACCTACAGTGCTATACCATGACTCTACACCTGTATATAAAACATATTTCATGAAATAATTATCTGTACAGCATGTGAGTTTTGAATGAAAACTTTTATTTTCGTTTTTGATAATGCTGTTCTGGGTGTAGGAGTCTTGGTGTGGCACTGCAGGATAATGTGCTGAACTGCAAGGTCAGTTTGAACCACAGGTCGGTAGCTCAAACCTATCAGCCTCACTTCAGAAACCCTAAACAGTCACTATGGCTCAGAACGGACTCTATGGCACTTAACAATAACAACAATGCTAAGTGTAAAACTCCCGTGTTGTATAAGAATAATAATTATTTCATGAAATCTTTGTCCTTTTCAAGGGTTTACCTATGTATTTTTTATGGGAACCTTATATGAATGTTCCTTTACGTTCAAACGTGTCGTCCCTTATCAGTCTCAGCATACAACTTGATTTCTCAGTGTGTGACTTCGGTTGCTTTCCTTTTCTCCGTTAAAAACCTTAGAACTCAGCACACAGCCCCTTTCTGTTGAGCACATTCAGAAGGAATGCAATTAATGTCCCAGATATAAAATGTGTATGAATTGTTGAACTCAAAACCAATTTACTTTTAAACTTTCACCCAAATCACAATAAAAATAAATTCATTTACTGAAAAACAAACAAACAAAAACCTTAGAACTACCTTCCTACCCACAGGATGAGAGGAAATAGAATCAGCTACATACCTTTTATTTATTTTTTTCATTTTTTATTGAGGTATTATCATACATACAGTGAAGTGCATAAATAGTAAACATACAGCTCGAGAAATTTTTACGTAATATTCATCTATATAACCATCTTGCAGATGAAGAAATAAAAGCATTCCATGACTCAAATGACATAAATCTTTTCTGAATCAAGATAGATGTGTGAGTGAAAAACCAAACCAAAACATTGTCATGAATCAATTCTGATTCATACGTACCCCATAGGACACAGTGGAACTGTCCAATAGGTTATCTAAGGCTTTAAGAGTTTTCTGGAACTAGATTGTCACATCTTTCTCCTGGGGATCTGCTGATAGGCTTGAACTTCCAACTTTTCAGTTAGCAATACGGCTTTTAAGCACTGTACCGGCAGGCTCCTAGGTATGTGAGTAAATGAGATTATAGGTGACTTCCCTTGTCTTGCATATGTAGGGAATAACATTGAGTCTTGAAGAGCAGTGGTGTGCTGCTGTGGGATAATGCACTGGACCACAAGATCATTTGAATTGCATGGTTGGCAGTTCAAACTCACCAGCTGCTCCTTGGAAATCTTATACAGGGTTGTTGTGAGTTGGCACCAACTCAAAAGCACCTAACAACAATACCACCATGTGAAGCAAATGAGTTAGGAAGCAGTGAAACAGAGGGGGTTAGGTTTCTGAAAGTTAGCTTTGAAACAGTAAAACTGGAGAAGTTTTGGTTAAGCAAAGAACGAAAAGCAAAGAAGCATCATCAATAGGGAAGTGTTTAAGAATTCTACCAGTTTATCAATGTTTTCAATTTTCAGTAAATTGAACAATGACAAGTGAAACACTTGTGAAACATTGTTCAATTTTGAGTAAATTGAACAATGACAAGGGGGGTAAACACTTGACTGCAAGGTCAGTTTGACCCACAAGGTGGGAGGTTCAAACTCACCAGCCCCTTCTTGGACACCCTATACAAGGTCTCTATGGGTAGAAGTGACTCGATGACACTTAACAGCAACAACAACCACTCTCTGAAATTGAAATTTAAAAACAGGTGATTTTGCTCACGTCAAGTGTTTTGTTGTTGTCGGTTGATTCTAACAAATCGTGACACTCCATGTGACAGAGTCGAACTGTTCCATTGGGTATTCTAGGCTGAAGGAGCAGATTGCCAGATCTGGCTGAGACGCTAATAGGGTTGAACCTCTCTGACCTATTATTTACCATTTGAGGGCTTGACCATTGCACCCCCAGGACGTCTTTCACTGCAGTTACTTTATTTTGTTTTTCTTCTGGTACTCAAATTTGGGGGAGTTGTGTGGTGCAGTAGGATAAGTAAAGGACTGGAATAGCAAGGTCAGTGGTTCCAAACCCAACTAGCCATTCCTTGGAAACCCAATACAGGGTTGTTATGAGTTAGAGCTGACTTGATGGCACTTACCAACAACAGTTTTTGGGAGGAATAACTTAAATTTTTTTCTCCTCAGCATTTTTAAATGACTAGTCAAGAGGAGCAGAGGTGAGGGTGGAGTTGGTGAGCTGAAACAGAGCAGAGAAAAGCCTCTGCAGCAAATGTAGTGGGGACGATGGGTTTGGAGATAGGCCAAGTAAAGCTTGGAGTCCTCTTGGCAGATCTGTCACTGCTAGTTGGGAATTTGTTTTCTTTAGTCTCTGGAACAGAGTCTTTATCTTCCTTCACTGGAGTCTTTTCCAGTGAATTTTACAAATCTAGAAGACAGCTGTTATAGGCACCTGACTTCTTGATTCTCCCTTGGCATGTTGGCAGACCACTTTTAGGGCAGGCTCTAGCCTTGCTTTCTTTATGGAGATGGTTTTGAAGTGTGATATGCCCTATATACGCTCCTCTGCCTGCCCTGTAAGCACAGCTGCTCTTTATAGCTGAGCAGCAAGCACAGGTCTTGGACAGTTTTCCTGATTATTCATCTTAAAAATTTGGCCTACTTTCAAGGTTATCTGGTGATATAGCTTCTTTTTTTCTTCCTTTTCTTTTGTCTCAGTCTGACTTTGAATGGATACCGGAAGTCTGTGCTGTGGGTTAATGTGCTGGACTGCAAAGTCAGTTTGAACCACAAGGGTGGTGGTTCAAGCTCACTAGCTGCTCCTAGGAAACCCTATACAGTGGTTGGAACCAACTCGACTGCACTTAACAACAACAACAGTATTAATGTTTAAGTGGTGCCCTTGATGCTTTTGTACTAAGTATTTCAATAACCTCATGGATGTGAAAGCTGGACAGTGAATAAGGAAGATCGTAGAAGAATTGATGCCTTTGAGTTGTGGTGTTGGAGGAGAATACTAAAAGTGCCATGGACTGCCAAAATAACCAATAGATCTGTTTTGGAAGAAGTGCAGCCAGAGTGCTCCTTGGAGGCCAAGATAGCTAAGCTTCGTCTCTCATACTTTGGACACATTGTCAGGAGAGAACAGTAGCTGGAGAAGGATATCATGCTGGGTAAGATGGAGGGTCAGAGAAAAAGAGGAAGACCCCCAACGAGATGGATTGGCCAGGTGGCATCACTGATGGTGTCAAGTGTGACAACGGTAGTGAGGTTGGCTCAGGATCGGACATTGTTTCATTCTGCTGTGCTTGGGGTCGCTATGAGTCGATTCCAACTCGATGGCACCTGACAACAACAACATTTGAAGTCATGGGCTAATGTGTTGAACAGCAAAGTCAGTTTGAACCTCAAGATTGGCAGTTCAATCTCACCAGCAGCTCCTAGGAAACCCTATATGTCGGGTTGGAATCAACTCAAAGGCACTTAACCACAGCAGCAGAATCAACAACAACCACATTAAAGTTTAAGTGGTGCCCTGATGGTTTTGTACTTAGTATATGAAGGAGATTGTTTTCCCCATTTTTGGTATTTTCAAACCAGTGATACCTTCATTGGGATTTTTACTCCACCCATGAATCCTAATATAACTGTTCAGGTTTGGGACATGTGGCCATTACTTGAAAAGAAAGCTTTCCCTAGGAAAGTTGGCCCATAAAGTGTGTGTTAATCATCTTTCATAAAATAACATCTGGAAAGGAATGCAGCGATTGTAATGCCATGGTAAGAGTGGCTTGTGATTGGATTGTGCCACTTCAGGCTTTGTGACATTACTAACTTTTCTTAGCTTTAGTATTGTTCTTACGTGAAGTTGTGACTCTTTCCAACCCTTTATAAGAGTTTCTGAAGAGCAGCTGTTGAGTTTGAACCCCTGACCCCCCTGGCTAGCAGTCCAGCTCTTATCCTACAGAGCCATACTAGGAGCTTTTTGCATGTGCAAAGTGGAGATCATTATTCCTGTCGTATTGTTATGCATATTGTGAGGATTAAGTGTAGTAATATGCATGCAAATCTCTAGCATAGTGGTATCTAGTCATGGCAAGGGTTCATTAAATTGCGGCTGCTATTACTTGTTTTGTAGGAAAAAACCGAGAAACTAAGAGATATTAAGGAATGTTTCGAAGTCACCCACAGTAAGACTGTAACGTACAGGATTTAGAAAATAAACTGTTAGAGGGATGAGTAAATGCAGTCCTGAATGCCTCAATCATTGTGACTGTGTGTGTTGTTTATTTGGTTCATTTGTAGAAAGATAGACAAATGACATAAAGAAAACTGTGTTTATTGACCTTGTTACTCACATGAAGCATTTTCCATGCTAGCTCTGTAGAACTACACTTCCCATTTACTCAAGGCCCATGCCTTGAAAACTCAATGGGCGGATAGAATGTAGAGTACAGTTTTTAATTAATGTTGAATTCATATTTCTATGAATAATTTTGTGAGTGTTCAACCTGAGAGGTTTGTTCTGTATCACGTGGCTTTAATAATAGGCCTGTGATAAGTACATTGTTTTTCTTGTATTAGAGAACCTTGGATTCCTACTCTGCCTCTCTGCTTTTCAGATTCAAGAATGGCTGAGAGTAGATGAGTCTTAGAATGATCTCTGCCCAGAATCGGTATTTTGGATTAAAATGAACTAGTCTCTAAAGTTTCTGTCTCTCAGAGAATTTCTTGTTTTATTTATTAATATTTTTTTAGGGGAGGGAGGGAAGAAGAGTAGGGGTACAAAGTGGTGTTTTGAGTAAAGTGGGGTATTAGAACCAATAGAACAGTTTTGGAAGAAGTGCAGCCAGAATGCTCCTTGGACGTCAAGATGGCCAAACTTCGTCTCATACTTTGGATATATTGTCAGGAGGGATCATTCGCTGGAGAAGGATATCATGTTTGGTAAGAAAAAGAGAAAGACACCCAATGGGATGGATTGCCCAAGTGACAGCATCAATGGACTCAAGCATGGCAACAGTAGTGAGGTTGGCCCAGGATCAGACAGTGTTTTGTTCTGCTGTGCATGAGGTCGTTATGAGTTGGTACCGACTCATTGGCACCTAACAACAACAACTATCACATCTTGCATATTGTTGTGGTGAAGACTTTTGACAGATTTCATTGATTCATGAGTTGAAGAATTTCTTACATGTATTTTTACTTGGAGGGTCTTGCGATAGGCGCTGTGGGTTAATACAGTGGACTGTAAAGTCGGTTTGAACTGCAAGGTTGGCAGTTCAAGCTCACCAGCCGCTCCTTGGAAACCCAATACAGGGTTGCTATGAGTTGGAACTGACTCAATGGCATTTACCAACAACAGCATAGAAGACCTTCCATGTGGAGTTCCTCTGCCTGAATTTAAGATGCACAAGGGTAGGGACTTGGTCATGTTTGCTATTATATATACTCTTGTTGTTATAGTACCTTCAAGTCGGTTCTGACTCAGAGTGTTCCTGAGGAGCAGCTGGTAGGTATGAACCACCGACCCTGTGGTTAGTAGCCAAGTGCTTATCCTGCATACAGTACCACACCTGGAGTCCATTATACCCTTGGTGGTTAAGTGCCATCGATTCGGTTCTGACTCATAGTGACACCCGTATAGGGTTTCCGAGAAGCAGCTGATGAGTTTGAACTGCTGACCTTGCAGTTGAAACTAGCCTTGCGATCCAGCACTTATCTATCCTACAGCACCATACATGGCACTGTGGGTTTATGCGCTGGACTGCAAAGTTAGTTTGAACCGCATTCTCAGCAGTTCAAGCTCACCAGCCACTCTTCAGAAACTCTGTATGTGGTCACTATTGGTCAAAACTGACTCAGTGACACTTAACAACAACAACAAATGTTTGATTCATTGAATGTTGGTGATGACTACACAATTCAATTAATTGATGTCACTAAATTGTACATGTGAAAAAATATTAAATTGTCAGTGTATTATATATATATATATGTCTATACAGTAAAGCAAAACAAAACTAGTGCCTGACTCATAGTTGGTACTTAGTATGTTTCGATCAATATATGAATGAGTATAGGGAGGAACAGCAGTGAACGTGAGCAGCCTCTGAATACTCTCTACACCCTATGCAGTTTATTTCTGGCATGGCCATTGCTAAAAGTTAGGAAGTTGGTTGGAAGAGAGATCCATCCACAAGTCTGAGCATCCATTGTATGCCCACAGTAAGCTATTATAGGCATTGAGATTAGCTGGTTCACTCGACCTTCTCCAGCATTTGGATTATCTCTGTTTTTTTCACAGTAGTTACAGCAAGGGATATTTCTCTTGCACGACTCTTAAAGTACTGGGGGACTGGGTGGATCTTCCAACCATTAAACTTAAGTCAGTCATGAGAAGTTTGGTTCATTCATTAGCTCTGAGGAGCAGCTTGGTAAATGTAGTGATTTATTAACATGATTTCTCTGTCTCAACAGCCTTAGTGGCTTCTTGTACTTCTTGATGCTCCCCAGAGTGAGACATCTAGACAGTTTACCCTCTCTCCTCTTGCCCAGTTATATCCTCAGACACACAAAAAGAAATAAGGGTGTAAAATTCCTGGTGACTGGTGATGGAAAGGGAAGGGGTGAGAGGGACTTTAATCTTACTCCATCACAATGTTATAATAATATAGCTTTTCCTTGGCATCAAATTAAGGCCTTATTTATAGCATTTTCTCTTATTTTTGATCTTTTGAGGGGGATCACTGGGCAACAGGAGGTGGAGAAACAAGGCTTGCCAAGGAATTATACTCAAATTTCATATTTTTTTGTAATACCTGTTTGGTTCTGCAAAGTTTTTTGGCGTAAGGATTGCAGTTCTCTTACCAAAAATGGAGCAGGAATTATAACTGCTGTCCAGACTATAACCAGGAGGATAGTAATAGCCTATAGTAAGTGGCTTGGAGCCCACTCTGTGTCTGGATATGCCTCCTACCTTGCAGTTCTTGAACTGGAACCCTGCCCTTGTTGGCTAGACAGTAGTTAATGATAAAGTGGCCAGCTGCAGAATGTGGCGTGGGTGATGACCTTGGCAGGTCACAGCCTAGAGGTGCTGGCATCTAGGCCATCCCAAAGTTCCAGAAGAAGAGCAGATGTTCTTTCTTCTTCACTTTGATCCAGGCCATAATGGTTTCTTGACTTTTACCTGGGTTGACAAGATGTTGACCAACCACATGGATCAGTCACGAACCAAAGTCCACTTTCTTTGTTCCACATGTGCCAGGTTGTGTTCAGATTTATGACACCAACAGAAACATAGATTATGAAGTTAACTTCCTCATCTCCGCTTCAGTTCAAGTCAGGTGTTCAGACTTGCGGAAGGAGTCAAAATTAAAAGACGCTTTGTATCTCTTAGCTCACATGAAGGTGTTGTTTGGTACTGTTGAGTCAGTTTTGACTCCTAGAAACCCAGTGTACAGCAGAATGAACCACTGCCCTCACAATAGTGGCTATGGTTGAGCCCATTGTTACAACCAGTGTGATATAGTTTGTCTTGTTGACGGTCATTCTCTTTTTTACTGATCCTCTACTTTACCAAGCATAATGTTCTTCGTCAGGGACCGGTGTCTCCTGATAACATGTGCAAGTAATTGAGAAGAAGTAGCACTCATTTTGCTCCTAAGGAGCATTTTGGCTGTACTTCTTCCAACACAGCTTTGTTCATTCTTTTGGCAGTCCATGGTATATCCATTATTTTAAAAACACCATAATTTGAAGGCATAACTTCCTCTTCGATTTTCCTTATTCATTGTCCAGCTTTCACATGCATAATAGGCATTTAAAAATACCATGGCTTTGGTGAGGCACACCTTAGTCTTCATAGCGACCTCTTTGTTCTTTGTTGTTGTTGTTGTTGTTGTTCTTTAATAGTGTAAAGAGATCTTTTGAAGCAGATTTGCCCAGTGCAATACACCATTCGATTTCTTGACTGCTCCTTCCATAGGCATTGATTTGGATTCAAGTAAAGACATCCTTGATGACTTTCATCTTTCTCTGTGTATTTTGATGTTGTTTATTGGTCCAGTTGTGAGGATTTTTGTTTTCTTTATATTGAGGTGTGATCCATATTTTTTGAGCTTCATCAGTAAGTGCTTCAAGCATTCTTCACTTTCAACAGACAAGGTTGTGTCACCTGCAGATCACAGGTTCTCAGTGAGTCTTTTTCAATCCTGATGCTGTGCTCTTCTTCATATAGTCCAGTTTCTTAGATTATTTGCTCAGCATACAGATTAAATAATATGGTGAAAGGATTCAACCCTGATGCACACCTTTCTTGAGATTGAAACCACTCAGAATTCTCATGTTTTGTTCAGATGACTATGTCTTGGTCTGTGTACAAGTTCTACATCAGTACAATTGAGTGTTCTGGAATTATCATTCTTTGATATGTTATGATCCACACAGTCGGATCCACACACTAGACTTTTGCTTAGTCGATGAAGCACAAGTAAACATTGTTCTGACATTCTCTGCTTTTAGCCAAGATTCATCTGATACCATATTAGGGTTGAAGGACTGAATAGAAGGGAAAGGTGAAAGAATAAGTTATCATAGAAAGCATCCAAAAATGTGGACATTTTTTCTTGTTCACACAGTTAGGTAAAACGTGTTCATTTGCATTGACCCTTGAGTGCTTTCATGGTAGAGTGATAGTTCAACTGTTGGCTTGCATTTGTGGCAGAAATGCAACCCAGACTAGCCTGTAATAGCTCTTATACTGGAGAGTCCAAGGTATGGCATGCTTCAGATATGGTTGACACAGGACTCAGGAGGTGTCCCTGGGACCCTGTTTTTTTCCTTTTAACTCTTCTTACTTTGTTGACCCCACTGCCAGACAAGCTCTTACAGGGCTATGGCAGGTTGCATATATTCTCTCAGGTTCAAGTGTGAGAAGAAAATTAGACTTTCTTTACCAGTAGTTTCTTTAAATCCTGAAAAACACTCTGAACCAGCCTAGGTAATATCCTGCCCCAGAATTTAATACAGTGTGCTGATTGATCTAGTTTCCCCACCTCCTATCCTAGCATGGACTGAGTGAGGTTAGGTGGATCCCTACACCACCAAATTCAGAAGTAATTACTGGGAGGGGGATGAATAATATCTAGGGAAGCAAACAGTTGCTACAAAAATGATTCCATAAAGTACATATCAGGATCTCTGTTATCCTGTTTTTAGACCTCCTGGATTATTGTTTGATGGTAACCATTTTGGTTTTCAGTAAGCGCTATGTTCTTGGAGTGTTTTCTAGGTAAGTCTGGTGTTCACCACAAGGAGAGGGCCAGTGATTTTGTTGTTGCCTTTGGGATGCTCACTGAAGAGTAAAACATTACATTAGACCTTAATGGATGCCATGCTACCTAGCTCTATTATGTTGTTGTTAAATGCCATCCAGTCGATAGCATTTGCTTAATTTGCCTTCACTGTAGGATAAGTACTGGATTGCTAACCACAAGATTGCCAGTTCAAATCCACCAGACACTTTGCAGGAGAAAGATGTGGCTTTCTGCTCCCATAAAGATTTATAGCCTCAGAAACCCTGCTACAGAGTTGCTGTGAATTGGAATAGACTCTGGTGGTGTGTTTAGTGTTGGGTTGGCATGCCATCAAAGATGGAAGCTAGATGGGTTTTTTTTTTCCCCTTTAGATTTTATTTATTTTGTTTAGATTATACAAAGCAAAACATACACGATTCTAATAGTTTCAACATGTATAATTTAATGACATTTTTTTACTATATTCTTTGAGTTGTTAACCATTCTTACCCTCCTTTTCTGAGTTGGTATTCCTTCATTAACATTATTTCACTGCCACCTAAATTTACTATCTAATTTTTCAAGTTGCTGTTGTAAATTTGATTCCATATAAATAGTTGTTAAAAGAGCATAATGCTCAAGACAGGCTTATTTATGTATTTATTTTTTGACTACTTAAACTAGTAAAATGCTGTGGTTTTAAGATGACATCAATGGATATTTTTAATTTAAGGTTAAAAGATTATCTCAGGGAAACAGTTTCAGGAGTCCAACTAACCACCTAGCTCCCAAAAGTCTGGGTTCCATGAGATTTGAAAATTCTGTTCTGCATTTCCCCTCTTGCATCAGGATTCTTCAGTGGAATCTTTGATCAAAGTGGAGAGTGATGGTAGGTGGACACCATCCAATTCTTTGGTTTCATGGCAAAGGATGCAGTTAGTCACACATTCCATATCTTATTCCTAATTCTGATTGTCCTTTTTCCTCTGTTGTTGTTGATAAGTGCCATTGAGTCGGTTCTGACCAATAATGACCCTGTCTAGGGTTTCTGAGGAGCATCTGGTAAGCTTGAACTGCCGACCTTGTCATTCAAATTGACTTTGCAGTCCAGTACATTAACCCACAGTGCCACACCAGGACTCCTTTTCCTCTGTTGATGCAGGTGAATAAAGTTTTTAAGACTTTAAGACACAACAGACTAGGAGGTATAACAGAAGCACTAAATATGTTACTAGCTAATTAACGGGGTTGTTCCATGAAATCATGACTAAATCTTCAAAGCAAGGAACCAAATAGCATGATATGCCTGAGTGTTTCGAGGAACCATCACATTGTTTTCCATAAAGTTGTGCCATTTTGCATTCCCAGCAACAATGAATGCATAAGGGTTACAATTTCCCCATATCCTTGCTAACATTTATTATTTTCTGTTTTTAATTTTTTTTCATGAAATGATCTCATTATGGTTTTGATTTGCATCTCTCTGATGGCTAATGACACTGAACATTTTTTTATGTGTTTGGTGGTCATTCGAATGTCATCTTTGGTGAATTGTATGTTCCATTGCCCATTTTAGTATTGGGCTATTTGTCTTTTTGTTGTTAAATGGTTATATATATATATAT
>NW_006408699.1:5544719-5589166 GCF_000296735.1 Chrysochloris asiatica
GTGTATCTTGTTACTCTTTTGATAGTCTTTTGGTAAACAAAAGTTTTTAATTTTTAAAAGGTCACATTTATTAATTTTGCCTTATGCGTTTGTTATTATATTAGATATCCTATTGTAGAATGGTAGACCTGACAGTTTGTCCCTGCTTGTTCCTGTAAGAATTTTATGGTTTTAGTTTGCACATTTAGATCCTTAATCCATTTTGAATTTGTTTTTATGTATGGCATGAGGTTGACAGATATTCTTGATATGTGTTTTGTTTGTCTCTGGAAACACGAGTCCTGTTTCACCCTGGCCATTTGGATGCATTTTGGGAGACTTTCTTGTCAGCTTGGGGAGAGTAGAGGAAAGGCTGCATTTGGCAGCACTTCAAGCCTAGAGCAGCATCCTGCAGCCAGGACCATAAGCTCTATAATTTGTCCATGGAGGCCTATGCATTATAGAAATGAAAATTCCTTTTCTGACAGCATTCATTGCTTAGCATGCTGCAATTTGGCTGTCAGAAACAGCTGGTCCTGCAGGGTGGGACAAAGGAAAGGCGAGACCAGAGAGAGGCCAATGCTTACTCATATCTCCCACTGTGAGAGGATCAAGTTACTGAGATTGTCATTAACAACAGACTACTAGGGGCTTGCTGTTGCAGCTTCCAGGGAGCAGGAGCCTGTGGCTCAGACAGTCCCCCCTCCCACACAACCCTTTTTTTTTTTTTTTCGGAATTGTCTTTCCCCCCCCCCCCAAAAAAAAAAAAAAAAAAAAAAAAAAAAAAGAAAGAAATAAGAAAAACAAACTATTAACCTTTGCTGACATTCAAAGTTTGGCTTTCTCTCTCTCAGTTGTTCTGATTGCACTTTCTGGTTGGTGATGAGCATTTCTGGGGAGGCCAATTACTTCTAACCTAAGTATAGTTATTATAGGTGCATTTCCGAAAACCCAGAAAAAGTAGAGGTGAGGAGCATGATGGGTTGGGACATGATATTTAACAGCTGCATGCTTGAGGTCAGTAATTTTAGATTCTCCTTATGTGAAAGCAGTGCTGCAAAGACCACCATTGGGGAGGACAGAAAGCAAGTTCTAGCGTGAAACAAACCAGGGTGTGCATTTCACCCTGTGTTTGTGCTGGGAATAGCAGTGCAAGTGGGAGGGAAGGGACTGAGGGGCCTTGTAGCTTAAACCTGTTCTGTGTGAATGTGCAGTGTGGCTGACTGACTGTACGTTTTTCTGTATTGATTCCATGACTCACTGAGCATGATCTAAGCAGAAGGCACACTTAACCTACAGAGGAGACAGCTGTCTGTTACAGGAGGACTGATTTTCTGGGTATAGTGGCGCCAGATTTTTCCTATTAGTTATACACTGAAACTACTCAGAAGTACTATTTCAAAGGGTCTTCTATTTATTTATTTATTCTGGTTTGTTTTCTTTATGAAAAAAAAAATAACGCAGTCATTCAAAAATAATCTTCTAACTATTATTCTGGAGTTTTAGCTCACAATTGAACTTCCCATCTAAGAAGGCAGTGCTATAATTTTGTTTTTCTATTTTAAAAAAGCTACATTTAAAAATGGTTGTTCCTCCTTACCCCCCCCCCCCCCACACACACACACACATATCTCAAGAGTCTAGAAGAAGTTTAAAGCAATGTTGGGAGTGGGGAAAGCCTACGTAGCATTTTTTAAAGTAAACAGCATTTTAAAGGTACTGGGTGGTTCAAGATAAGTTTGGCTGTTGGAATTTGGTTGTTGTTCAGTGTAGTTGGAATTGTACTCTTCCCCCAACCCTTAAATCCGTTTCCCTTTTTCCCTTTTACATGATAGAGGCTGAAGTTCCCAGATGTTATTTGGATTAAAGAGTGTGTGTGGGGAGATTAAAAAAAAAAAAAAAAAAGCTTTCTTAATGATAATAACAGAGTCAGACTGGCTGGTTCTGTACTGACAGGAAAATGGAGAGATAAAAACTCCATTAATGGTGTGTGCTCCCTCTAAGTAGCCAATAAAACAATGCTGTCCTCACTGGAAGCCGGTACCAGACTGGCAGCGATTCTTGCCAACTGCAGGAGACAACAGCTGCAGAGAGGGACAGAAGTATTCGGGTTGGGAGTCTGCAAAATGATTGGTTTGGTGGGCGGTCTTTAGTTCTCTTCCTCCTCCTCCTTTTTGCCCATTTTCCTTGATGAGCCCTCTTAATGCTTGCTGTTCCAGAAATTGAACCACAGCTGATTAAAATGTAGTAGTTACTTACAGAATGAAGTTGTTAGTTTCCAAGCCTGTTTGTCTGTGCTAGTTTGAGTCTGTGACCATAGAAAATGGTAAATATACATATGTAAATGTAGCCATTTGCTAAGAGTCCTTACAATTTGAGGATAGTTGACCTAACAACCAGGATAATAGTCACTAGAGAAGTATAATGGAAAAAATATTACCCACCCACCCCCAATATTTTTGTATGGTTTAAAAGTAGTAGTAAAAATAAAAGACATTTCCTTTGAGAAGATGCTGTTGGAGACTGAGAAAGGTTGGGTTTTAGACATGATGCATTCTGTGTGTACTTTCAGAACCCCTTCTCTGAGTGAAGCGCTCTGCTTAATTCCTGAGCTGGGCTAGGCTGTGTCCATAGGAGAGAGAGACTTCACTCTGGGTATATTGACTCTTGGGCACGGTGAGCCATATATCTCTAAAACGGTGAACGCAAGAAGTGCTGTTGGAGTGCCGAACAAAAGCAGCCCTGTAAATTTGTAAAAGAGGTGGTCATTACCTAGCCCTTTCCTTGTTTCCTGTAAGTTCAAAATCGAAGTGACTTGGATATTTATAGTGTGTAGGGAGGCCGGGGTGGTGGGGGGCAGACACGTTAGTGTTTACTTTTGTGCCAAGCTCTGTGCTCTGAGGACTTTATGTTTAGGAAGTTGGTAACCATAGCCTCATTTTACTAATGAAAGGAACATAAGCTTGAGGAATTACAGTCCTTACTCAAGGCTGCAGTCTCTTTATGCGCATCTTAGGAGCTGCAGGAATGAAACATTATATGAATGAATGTTTTATTGGTATTTATTGTTCAGAATTGCAGTGGATGGTTCCATTTAGAAGAGGAGGTGGGTTTTCTTTATTTAGAGCTGTCAGAATGATAGGGACTGGGGGGAAGTGGGCACTTTGTACTGCTTTTAAATCCTAGACATCTTCATTTCTGAAAGGTTCCACAAAGGGGAAATAGCTTTTTTTTTGTTCTCATGAATAGGGACATTCATTAATTTTTCCATATACCTGTCTTAAATATGAACTCTAGACTAAAGAGACAAGTCCTGCTGTCAGAGGGTGGTGGTCATTCTCTGGTGGACAAAGCCATGGTGGGGAGAACAAGGATGGGTATCCAAGCACTGTGGGGGAAGTGCATCTTGATTAAAGTAGGTAGTGCTGAGGTTGATTGGGATGAGCTCATCCAGGTTGCCTTCCTGAAATGTGGAGGACTTAGAGCACAGTGTGAGGACCTTGGGTAAAATGTGTAGTGAGGATAAGTAGTGTTTGTAGGTTTAAGATGCATTTTCCTTTTGGAGCCTGAAATGGATTATTCAAGGTACCTGGAAGCAAACCTCTCCCTTTCAAGTGACCTTAGTAGCTCGTGTGTGCTTCTTCTCTCTTTTGCCTAAAGAAGGCAAACTCTAAGGGAACCTTTCCTTGTATGATTTTATATAGATAGCAAACTAGAGAGACTCTTCTGAGGAAAAAGGATTCTTTGGTGATTCATACTGGATATTGAGTGGTGCTGCAGGATAATGCGCTGGACCGCAAGGTTGGTGGCTCCTTGGAAACCCTACATAAGGTTGTTACAAGTCAGTACTTAGCAACAAGAAATTCTATTCAGCACCATGCTCTTTCATGCATTCTATTTTGTCTTTCAGAGTAAGAAAAGAAGGACTTTAAAAGTTGAATCTAACTATATTTTTTTTAGTTGGTGAAGGTAAAACTATTTAAAAAGGATAATAGTATCCCAAAAGTTAGGATTTTGGCTACAGTGGCAATAAAAACATTGCTGTTGTTAGGTGCAATGGAGTCAGTACCAACAGAATGAAAAACTGTCCTGTTCTGGGCCAATGTCACATCGTTGCTACTCCTGAGCCTGTTGCTTCCCCCACGCTGCCAATCCATCACGGTTATGGGTCTTTCTCTTTTTTTTTTTGCAACTTTCTGCTTTACCAGACATGATATACTTCTCCAGGAAATGGTCCCTCCTGACAGTATGTCCAAAGTATAAGAGAAGACAAAGTCTGGCCATCCTGGCATCCAGGGACAATTCTGGCTGTACTTCTACCTACACAGCTTGATTGGTTCTTTTGGCAGCCCATGGTACTTTGAATATGCTCCTCCAACCCCATAATTCAAATACATCCATTCTTCTACTGTCTTCCTTATTCACTGTCCAGCTTTCACAGGCATATGAAGTTAATGAAAATACCATGGCTTGGGTCAGGTGCACCTTAGTCCTCAAACTGACATTTACTCTTGAACACTTTAAAGAGGTCTTGTGCAGCAGATCTGCTGAATGCAATACGTCGTTTGATTTCTTGACTATGACTGCCATGAATGTTGATGGTTGAGCTGAGAAAAATGAAGTCTTTGACAACTTCAGTCTTTCTCCATTTTTATGGATGTGGTTTATTGGTCCAGTGGTGAGTATTTTTGTTTTCTTTACATCGATACGTAATCCATACTGAAGGCTGTAGTCTTTGATCTTCATCAGTAAGTGTGTAACATAAAAGATGACTATACACATAGGCCTCACCAGATGGAATACACAGAAATCAAATTGACTTCGTCTGTGGAAAAAGACAGTAGAAAAGCTCAATATCGTCAGCCAAAACAAGGCCAGGGCAGCCTGTGGAACAGACCATCATCAATTGCTCATATGCAAATGCTCAAATGCAGGCTGACGTTGAAGAAATTGAAAACAAGCCCACGAGAGTCAAAATACGACGTTGAACACATCCCACCTGAATTTGGAGATCACATGAAGATCAAATTTGACGCATTAGAAGCAAAAGATGGAAGACCAGAAAAGTTGTGACATGATACCAAGAACATCATACAGGAAGAAAGCAAAAGTCATTAAGAAAACAATAAAGAAGGAAAAGACCAAAATGGATGTCAGAAAGGACTCTGAAACAGTGTACAGAAGCTAAAGCAAATGGAAGAAGTGAGGAGGTATAAGAGCTGAAAGAAATTTCCAAGGTCAACTAGAGAAGACAAAGTCAAATCTTATAACTAAGTGTGCAAAACCTGGATTTAGAAAACCAAAAAGGAAGAATAAGCTCAGCATTTCTCAAACTGAGGGAACTGAAGAAAAAAATTCAAACCTCAACTTTTGTGGCATTGAAGGATTCTTTGGGCAAAATATTGAATGATACAGAAAGCATCAAAATAAGATGGAAGGAATATACTGAGTCACTGTACCAAAAAAGAAATGGTTGATGTTCAGTAATTTCAAGAGGTAGCATATGACCAAGAGCCAATGATCCTGAAGGAAGAAGTCAAAGGTACATTGAAGTCATTGGCAAAAAGCAAGACACCAGGAATAGATGGAATATAAATTGAAATTGTTCAACAAACAGATGGGCACTGGAGGCACTCACTCATCTATGCCAAGAAATTTGGACGACAGCTACTTGGCCAACTGACTGGAAGAGAGTCATATTTGTCCCCATTCCAAAGAGAGGTGACCCAATGGAATGTGGAATTCATTGTACATTATCATTGATGTCTGTCCTATGTGAATAAAGTTTTACTAAAGGTAATACAAAAATGACTGCAACCATATATTGACAGAGAACTTCCAGAGGTTTAGAAGAGGCCGTGGAACGAAGAATATCATTGCTGATGTCAGATGGATCTTGGCTGAAAGCAGAGAATATCAGAAAGATGTTTACCTGTGCTTTATTGACTACACAAAGGCTTTGGATTGTGTGGGTCCTGAAAAACTATGGACAACATTGCAAAGTATAAGTATTCTAGAACATTTAATTATGCTCCTGAGGAACCTGTACATAGTGCAAGAGGCAGTAGTTTAAACAGAACAAGGGAACATCGAATGGTTTAAAATTAGGAATGGTGTGCCGCCAGGGTTGTGTCCTTTCACCGTATTTATTCAATCTGTGCTGAGCAAATAATTTGAGAAACTGGATAATGTGAAGAAAAACGTGGCATCAGGATTGGAGAAAGACTCAGTAAGAGCATATCATATATCAACCTCTGTTCCAAGTGCTTTACCTATATTAGCTCATTTAATCAGTGCAATAACTTTATGAGGTAGGTACAATTTTCATCTCAGTTTTTCAACTGAAGGAAATGAGGCATCTTAAATTATGTGATTAAGGCCCCAAATTGAGCAAATGGTGGGAATAGAATTCTAAGTTACGGAGTTTGGCTCAATTTGGGGATTTAACCACAGTGTTAGGGAGGTTGTGGTATTGTTAAGTGGAGGTAGGAGGGTAGTGATTGAGTGAGAGCACATGGGGTGGTTTGGGATGTGGAGTGCTGGTAATGTTTTCTTTTAAACTGGGGACCTCACAAAGGCTTTATTTGTCTTTTTAATGTCTATGAGTTGATATATTTACATTTGTGATATATATATGTGTGTGTGTATGTATATGTATATATATATACATATACATACACACACACACACACATTTGTGTTATATAAATATGTGGAGTCTTGGTGCAGCACAGTAGAATCAGCGCTGGACTGCTAACCACAAGATTGATGGTTCAAACACACCAGCTGCTCCTTGGGAACCCTATACAGGGTTGCTAGAAGTCAGAACTGACTGGACGACACTTTACAACAATTATATATATATATAAATTCTCAAAATACTCATGCCATCGAGTCTATGCTGAATCATAACAATCTTGACTCGTTGTTAAGTGCCATCCAGTCGGTTCCGACTCATAGCAACCCTGTATAGGTTTTCTGAGTAGTGACTGGTGAGCTTGAACTACTTACCTTGTGTTTCAAACTGCATTTGCCACACCCCAGGACTCACAGCGATCATATATTTCAGAGTAGAATCACTCCCTGGGGATTCCGAGCAGAAAACCTCATCTTTCTCCTGTGCAGGGCTGATGGGTTCCACTTGCTTGCCTTGCAGTTACCAGCCCAGTGGGTAACCCCATTACAGCACTAAGGCTCCTTAGTGTGTATTGCTGATGGTGTTAGGTTTTGACTCATGGCGGCCTATATAGGGTTTGTGAGGCTGTAAATCTTTATATGAGCAGAAACCCTCTTTCCTCTGTAGCATAGGTGGTGGGTTTGAACTGCCCGCCCTGTCATTATCAGTCCAGTGCTTTATCCTACAGCCCATCAGCGCTCCATGTGTGGTTATTTGTTAAGTGCTATCCAGTTGGTTTCGAAGCATAGCCATCCTGTATAGAGTTTCCAAGGCTTTAAATCTTTGCTGGAATAGAAAGCTTCATCTTTCGCTGCCCGAGAGGCTGGCAGTTTTGAATGGTATGGGTGGGGATTTTGTAGTTTGAAGTCTGGTGATTATCGTGTGAAGTCACTGTGCTATCTGTGTATGTACATACGTTAACACATATGGATGTATTTGTTGTTGTTGTTGTTGAGTGCCGTCGAGTTGGTGCCAACTCATATAGCAACCTTATGCACAGCAAAACAAAACACTGCCCGATCCTGGGCCAATCTCTCACTATTGTTGCCACTCATTGATGCTGCCACTTGGCCAATCCATCTTGCTGGAGGTCTTCCTCTTTTTCTCTGACCCTCCACCTTACCAAACATGATGTCCTTCTCCAGTGACTGGTCCCCCCTGACAATATGTCCGAAGTATGAGAGAAGAAGTTTGGCCATCTTGGCCTCCAAGGAGCACTCTGGCTGCACTTCTTCCAACACAGATCTATTGGTTCTATGGGCAGCCCATGGTACTTTGAATATTCTCCTCCAACACCATAACTCAAAAGCATCAATTCTTCTACGGTCTTCTTTATTCACTGTCCAACTCTCACATGCATATGAGGCTATTGAAAATACTATGGCTTGGGTCAGGCGTACCTTATTCCTTAAGTTGACATTTTTGCTTTTCAACACTTTAAAAAGGTCTTGTGCAGCAGATTTGCCATATGTGTGTATGTGTGTATATATATATATTGTTAAGTGTCATCAAGTCGATTTCGACTTATACCTGTATAGGCTTTTCAAGAAACGGCTGATGAATTTGAATCACTGACCTTGCAGTTCAAACTGAACTTGTAGTCCAGTACTGATTCTACAGCGCCACACCAGTATGCCATATGTATATGTGCATATTTGTTGTTATTAAGTTCTGTCGAGTTGGTTTTGACCCATAATGACCCTGTATAGGGTTTCTGAGGCTGTGAATCTTTATGGTAGCAGAAAGCTTCATCTCTCTCTCATAGAACTGCTGGTAGTTTCAAAATGCTGACCAACTCGTAACCGCTATGCTACCAGAGCTCCTTATACATATGTACGTGTGTGCTTATATATATGTATGTGTGTGTGTGATATACATACACACACAAGGAACCTTCAAAAATTCTTGGAAAAATTTAATTAAAAAATACTGGAATTCTCCCACCAACTTTTTGAAGCTCCATCATATTTGAGAAATAGTAAATGTGTGTGTGTGTGATATTTAGTTACCATTTTTGGTTGTCTGTTTGAGGTACAATAAACTCTACAGTTGGGATCTCCTCCTTTAGCTTTAGAGAAAACATACTCACATATGGAAGCTCTTCCCAACCAGAATGCCTTTACTTAGTTCCCATATTCACATTTGTCTTTTCTTTGTTAATTACCTTGCATATTGACTCTTGTCTTTTGGCAAAGGCATTAGGAGTTAACTTAAACTCAGAAGTAGAACACAAAGCACTTAAAAAAAAAAAAAAATGTTGGCGCACCAAGAAAGTTTATTCAAAATCATACGTAAAATAGCTTCAAGACTTTTATCTGTCCCACTGTTCATATGTCCAAAGTGAAAAACAATTGAGGACAACACACAGTTGTATTAAACCAGCCTAAATTTGGTTATAAATTCTAGGAGACTTGAATTTATGCTGCAATGTGTTGTCTTAAAATAAACCTGACTGCACAGCACTGCTGGTAGAGCCAATAGAAATGCTGTACGTGAAAAAACTAAACTACTTTTAAAGTTATTATCTAAGGAGTTTTTCACAAAATAGTTAGATTATTAAAAATTAAAAGAAACAGAATTTAGCCTTTTCCTTCTTGTCAGTCTAAAATTGTCATGCTAAAATTTATGCAAGATTATCATTTCCCCTTTGATTAAAAAAAGTAAAAAAGCAAAATCAGGGAGACAAATGTTTATCTAATGGACTAGGGTTTGGTGACCTTAGACTCAGTTGGGTTTTTCTCAGAATTGTTGACAGTGTGAATGGTAAACAGAGGCAGTTGTAATGCATTTCCTTTTTACATATCAGCTTGCCTGAAACAATCCTGAGGGTATGAATGGGCCTTACTGTTTTCTGCCTTAGTGATTTTCAGCTGTTTGCTCATTTGAGTTACCTGAAGAGTTTGGAAACTACCAACTGAAACCCCCCACCCCCCTTTCCTTCAGAGCACATACTCCAGGCACTCTTATGTACAAAGTTGAGAATGACCCATAACTCTTTTGGTCCTAAGCCCTGGTGTTTCGGGTACTCCTTTACTACTTGTCTTCTGCCCACCAATCACTCCACAGGAGAAAGATTAAGCTTTCTGCGCCCACAAAGATGTACCACCTCAGAAACCCTTATGCAGGGTCACTATGAATTGGAACCGACTGTACAGCACATAACAACAACAAGAGCTCCTCTTAAGCAGCTCTGGTGGTGCCGTGGGTTAAGCATTGGGCTGCTAACTGAAAGGTTGGTGGTTCAAACCCACCAGCCATTCCTTGGGAGAAAGATGAGGCAGTCTGTAAGGATTTAGAGTTGAGGAAACCCTGTGGAGCAGCTTTATTCTATTTTGTAGGGTGTCTGTGCTGCTGTAACAGGAATGCATGGCTGTAACAGACACATTTCTTCTCCCACAGTTTAGGAAGCTGGAAGCCCAAATTCACAGTGCCAGCTCTGGCGGAAAAGCCTTGTCTCTCCTTTCAGTATCTGTAGGCCCAGCAATCCTTGGAGATCTCCATGTGTCTTGGCATCAGTCTTTCCATGGATCTAGGAACTTCACAGTCCAGGGACCTGGGGTTGTACTCTATTCATTGCTTCTCTTGGTTATGAGCCCCGCCTTCTCTGTAAATTTCTCCTTTCTTTGTGTGGTCTGTAGGATAAGCACTGAATTATTAACCACAATGTCAGAGGTTCAAACCCATTAGCCACTGAGGGGGGGAAGAAAGATGAGACTGTCTGATCCTGTAAAGTTTTACAGTCTCAGAAACCCTGTATGGTATTGCTATGAGTTGGAATTATCTCTCTGATAATGAGGTGAAATGATGCTAACAACAACAGGCCACACCCCAAGGAAATTTCCTTTCAGTGGATTGGCTGCTCATAGCAGATCCCATCATGGAGATGATTATATTATAATAGATCTCATTGTGAGAGAATACTACACCTTAACACCTAAACCATGGAGAACTCCAGCCATCAGGTTGACACAAAACCTCAACTATCACAGTGTGTAAAACAGGTCCTCTTCAATTGCTTTTACAGGTTGGGAGCACATGGTATGAAGATATGTATACTACATGTTTGAAACCACCAGCCATTCCTTGGGAGAAAGATGAAGCTGTCTGCTTTCTTAAAGATTATAGTCTCAAATACTATGAAGGGTTGCTATGAGTTGGAATCAACTTTATGACAGTGAGTGAATAAATGAGGAGTTCTGTTAGTGTTGTGGTTACGAATCGGGCTGTGAACTTTAAGGTCAGCAGTTGGAAACTACCAGCTGTTCCGCAGGAGAAAGATGAGGCTTTCTGCTCCTGTAAAGATTTACAGCCTCGGAAACCCTGTACAAGGTCACTATGAGTCGGAACCGACTCCACGGCACACAACAACAGACATTTATATAAATAATATATAACGTTAAAATTTATTTATGAGATGTATGTGTGTATATATATGAATAAACATACTTTATATAAATATGTTGTGAAGTGCTATCGAGTTGGTTCCAACTCAGCCACCTTGTATAGAGTTTCTGAGGAGCAGTTGGTGAGTTTAAACCACCAACCTTGCAGTTCAAGCCAACCTTGCGATTCTAGTACTTATGCTATAGCACCACACCAGGATTCCATATGTATAAATATATAACTATCCTTTAATCCCTTCACTATTGCTTACCCAAATAGAGTTTATTTTAAATAAGAATGTTTTAAAGTCACTATGAAGAATTAATTTCTCATTAAAAATTCGAGCCCAGTTGAGAATTTGGGTTGTTGATGATAAATATAGATTGTTCATATTAATTGTCAGGTGAGTTACTTCCTAAGAGTTGCAATATCACAAATGATCAAAAAATAATGTTTCAATTTGTGCTAATGTAAATTAATCACAAGTGTGGAATCTTGAAGCGTGTGATGAAAAGACAGCAAAGATAGTCAACTTGAGGCCGACTTTATGTTATACAAGGGGCTTCACAACGTTTAGGAAAAAACCTCCATTATTTGTTTTTCATACTTTATTATCTTTTAATTTCATTTTTTTCACAAACCTTTTGAAGTTTTCTTATGTAGAACTAATCATTAATTTAAAAAAAAGTAGAATCTTGATGTAAAACTATGTTTCAGTTAATAAATAAATCCACTGCTATCCAGTTGTTTCCTACTCATAGTGACGCTGTGGATGACAGACCGGACTACTCAATAGGGTTTCTGAGACTATAAATCTTATAGGAGCAGACAGCCTCATAGTTGAACTGCACTATCACAGCTTCTTGCTCTAGTTAATGTTGTTGTTGTTGTTAAGTGCCGTCGAGTCGGTTCCGACTCATAGCGACCCTGTAACAGGGTTTCCGAGGGTGTAAATCCTTACAGGAGTAGAAAGCCTCATCTTTCTCCCGCAGAGCGGCTGGTAGTTAATAGTAACCAAAAATCAAGACCCAAATAAAAAATTCCATTAGTGGACTGAATGCCCATGACCCATGTGGAGATTAAAGTATAAAAAATGTCTCTGCTTGTGGGTATTCATAAATCAATGGGTTCCTTAACTTAAGTAATTTTAAGTATTATAGGTATTGTCGTTTTTATTATAACAGTGCATGCTTCTGGGAACAGAACCAGTCCCCTCTACTCCTGGTTATCTATAATCCAAAATATCATTCAAACCCAAAAAGATACCAGAGGGGTTTGCTACTATTCTGGGTAGGTTGACTTTGGTTCGACTTGTCATTTTCCCTGTTCCTCCCTGATTTTGTGTCTTCCCTTTTATTTCCTCTGTGATAGTTGACAGGTTCTGAGATCCCATTTCATTGCACTATTCGGCCATTTACTGAATGTAAGTCTTAAGCTTGGCAGTGGTTTACAAATTCGCAGTTAACCCTCATCTGATAGGTGGCATCTGTTGGTTCAGAGAGTAACATGCCCAAGATGCCAGCGTTCAGGGAGTGATTGACCTGGGTGCAGCTCCCAAGATGTGTGACTCTAAAATATCACTCTTTCTACAAAGTGTGTTCAAAATGTGGATGTATAGGCAGCAAGCACAGCATAACAGACTCTTGAAGTCTAATTATACAAAAAAGTAAGAGCTTTAAGACATTTTTTCTTAAATAGAAGTTTTATTGAGATGTAAGTCACATGCCAAAATATTCACCCTTTTAATAAAAGTGTGCAATTTAGTGTTTTTTAGGTATATGAGACAGTGTACAAATCCCCATTATCTGATTTTAGAGCATTTTCATCATCCCAAGAAGTCATCAGTGTGTACGACTGATTTTTACAGCTAATATCATTGAACTAGAATCCCAGGATTGGGCTTCTGGTCACCCTGTGAACTGAGTCAGGTGGGTAACTGAGCTCTTAGCTCACTTCCACAAGCACCATAGAATGTTTATTGATTGTTCCTGAATCTTCTAATACCGACTCTACAATTTAACAAAACCACACAAATCTAAACTTCTGCATATTTGTAGTGTGAAACAAAGGATTTAGGATATTTTCTAAACACTTAATTATGTATTTGATTTTCTACAACATAGCATCCAACCAGCCATTCTGATTAGAGAACCGTCTGCACTTTCAAGACTTCTAGGTCCTTTTCAAGGAGCGTAGTGTAGGAGCTTTGGTAGCGTAGTGGTTATAAATCAGGCTGTGAACCTCAAGGTCAGCAGTTCGAAACTATCAGCTGTTCCACAGGAGAAAAATGAGGCGTTCTGCTCCCATAAAGATTTACAGCCTCAGAAACCCTATACAGGGTCGCTATGAGTCAGAACCGACTCCACGGCACATAACCACCAGTGTAGTGTAGTGGATTACAAGCTGGGCTTCTAACTGAAAGTCAGCAGTTTGAATCTACAGTTGCGGGAAAAAGATGAGGCTTTCTGCTCCCGTAAAGATTTATTGCCTTGGAAATGCTATACAGGGTCTCTACGAGTTGGAACCAACTCCACGGTGCACAACCACCACCACCAGGTCATTTTTATTGCAGGTGCCCTTCAACATGTGAAGTTAATCAATGCAGTCACAATTTGAGATGACTCATGCATTAAGCAATTTCATGTACAAATGGAAAAGTCTCAGCCAATGAGGGCTAATATCAGGCAAGTTTATTCCTTGGATCTTCTTTTGTTATTATTTAGCTTTGACCGTTGACTCCTTTCTGTTACCTTCTTTATGCTTTTGAATTAGGGTATATGACATTACATAGCAATTTTTGTCTATCTTAGTTTGTTATAAAGGACTAGGGTGGGAAAGATGGATGGTGGGTTGGGAAAGAATCATTAAGAAGTTAGCATTGCCTTGCTAAGGAGGAAGAACTCATCTCTTTTCCACTGCAGCTATGTCACCTTGACTGAAGACATCTGGAAGGAGGCCACTGAGTGAGTTAGCTTACATATGGGAATTGTTTGAGGCATGGCTCCAAGTAATCATCTTGGGAATAATTTTCTGAGGGAAAAAAACAAAACAAAACATTATTCTCTTAAGATAAAGCATCTCTCATCTTAACATTTTACTGACAACATCTTGGTTTCCAGTAATACTACATGCAGTGTTAATGTGGTATTTGAGTATTGTTGTCAAGTTACTTTTTTTATGTATAAAATTTAGGAAAGATTATATTCTAAGGTGTTAGAATAAGGAATACTTCCTTGTTTTCAAATGGAAGCCAGTTGGAAGCCATGATTTAGTCATGCTTTTAATTTACACATAGTCTACATAATCTTTTTGTATGAAATAAACATTTGCAGTTCTCAGTTTCTATAACTTTTAGGGTTTGGATGAGTGTTTTTACTTTGAATTAAAAACCATAACAACACTACAAGTGGATTTTGGTAAGCTTACCTCTTTTTTTTCCATTAGTGTAATTATTTCTCTTTCATTTTTTATTGTTCATATTTCTCTTGAAAAGTCCCTCCTATGTGTTGAATCCATTTATCAGGGTACAGCCATTTATTCGAGAACCTTTATTAAGAACATATTATTTATAAGACTATCTGGGGTTTCAGAGATGAAAAAATACTGCTTATGTTTGAGGAGTCTACAGATTCACTAAGAAAATAGGCAAATAACATTGAAATGTACTTTTTAAGTGTCACAATAGTTAAGATTAGGAACAACAGGTGAGGGGGTGTGTATTCAGTTAGGATGAGGGCACCAGGTCTTCAAGGAAGGATTCTTCCTTTCAGAGGTGATTGTTTTCCCCCTAAATTTTCTTTCTTTCTTTCTTGTTGCTGAGAATACCAAACTCTGCTAACTGTTGTTGTTAAGTGCCATTGAGTCGGTTCCAACCCACAGTGACCCTGCATAGGGTTTCCAAGGTGCGGCTGGTGAGCTTGAACTGCCGACCTTGCAGTTCAAACCACTTTGCAGTCTGATGCATTAACACACAGTGAGCGCCACACCAGGACTTCTCTTGTCTGATAGGCCATTGCAAAAAAAAAAAAAAAAAAATAACCCTACACAGGGCTGTCTTGAAGTCTTGGTGTGGCGCTGTGGATCAGTGTATACTGGTCACTGATAACTGGTTGATTCCAAATAGTGACCCTGTAGAGCTACAGGGTAGATCTGCACTTTAGGATTTCCAAGACAGTAGATCTTTACAGGAGCAGATAGCCTCATCTTTCTCCCATGGAGTGTGACTGGTGGGTGTGAATCTCCGATTTTGTGATTAGCCCTTGGCACCACTAATGCTCCTTGACATGAACAGTTTATTGACATTGATTACATTCTTTGAGTAGTACAACTAACCATTACTGCCCTCCTTTTCTGAGTTGTTCATACCCTCATTAGCATAAACCCACTGTTCCCTAAAGTTCCTAACTATACTATTGATAGCTCCAAGAAAGCATTGATGTGGCACTGTGGGTTAATGCGCCAGACTGCAAAACTGTTTGAACTGCAGGATTGGCGGTTCAAGCTCACCAGCAGCTTCTCATAAGCCCTATACAGGGTCGCTATGGGTCGGAACAGATTCAAAGGCACTTAACAACAAAAAGAGAGCATTATGCTCAAGGCAGACATTTTTTGGTTTGCTATTAAATCTAGCTACTCCAGCTTTTTTGTGCTGAATGTTTACATAGTGTAGATTTTCCCATCCTTCTATTCTTAACATGTATGTATCTTTATATTTGTGTTTCTTTTCCTGAATTGTTCCTCCACTGTTAATAAAAACTTATTGTACCCTAAGTTTCCTGTCCAATCTTTTGAGTTGCTTTTGTCAGTTTGATCCCATGTAGATAGATCTTGAAAGAGCCCAATGCTGAAGGCAGGCATTCTTTTCTCTTTTTTTTTAACTAGTTAAGCTAAACTGTTGTTTGATTTTTAAGAAGATTTCAGAGGATACTTTTAACTTAAGGTTTAAATATTATATTGGGGCAATAACTTTTGGGGTTCAGCCACCCTTCATAGTTCCCAAAAGCCTGGAATCCGTAAGACTTTGAAATTTTAATCTGTATTTTCCTCTTTTTGATAATGACTCTGTGCAGTCTTTGATAGAAATGTTTAGTAATGGTAGCCAGGGATTCTTCGAGTCTTCTTGTCTCATGGTAAAAGAGGCATTTGTTCATAGAGGCAACTATCCACATATTTGATATCCTCCTTCTCTATTCTTGACTCCTTTTTCCAGAGGAAAAAGGGAAAAAAAAGGTTCCTTTTTTTCTGCCAATGGCCATTTGGATATTTATGACATCATCGTGGGCCATACAAAATTATCAAGTTAAAAATTAGCCTGCTATAATGCAGTTGCCTTGGCAGGGCCAGACCAAATGATTTCACAGGCCTTATATGGCCTGGGGAGTCCTGGTGTGGTGGTGTGGGTTAATGCACCGGACTGCAAGGCTGGTTTGAACTGCAGGGTCGGCAGTTCAAGCTCACCACCCACTCCTCAGAAACCCTATACAGGGTTGCTATGAGTTGGAATCAACTTGAAGGCACTTAACAACAACATATGGTCCTTGGGGCCAGCTCTTCCCCACCCGTGCTCTAGGTGAATAGAGACTAGTTGTGCCTTGGATGGATGCTTGCAAGCTTTGCAGACCCCAGCCACTACACAGTGAACTAGGAGATAGTACGGAAGCACTAAATATGAAATTAGTCCAAGTAACTGGGTGTCCAGTGAAACTATGACCATAAACTCCAGAGGTGATTCTTGAGCTGATCTGAAGCCTAGCAATTTGCAAGATAGAAAAAGATATTTCTGGCAGACAAGTGCGAAGATAGGAGTTGCATAAAATCATGGAGTCTCCAAGGAGTTGTAAGATGCTAAGAGTGGGGTACCTATGCGGGTGGTGAATAGATGAGGCTGGAGAGATATTTGCGGCTTGGTCATGAAAGATCAGAGTCTGCTTGTATTTAGGAGAGCTATTGATGGCTTTAAGCAGAGGAAAGGCAACTCAATGGATAGTCACTGTTATCTGCTCTATTGGCAGGTCTACCATGGAGGTCATTGAGGAGACAGTTGGAGCTGAAATTAAAGCAGTGGTGTTTGTTCCTAAAATGAAAGCCTTAGTTTCTGCCTTGGACAACCGTGCTCATTGGTTGCCCAAGATAAGGCTTACAGGAAGCTGAACAGGTTTGGGATGGTGGGTGAGGTGGTGATGATGACTAGTTTGCTAATCTAGTTCTCATGTCATGGGAACCTGTTTGTATTCACATGCTCCTCGATAGACCCCCCCACAGCCTCTCTACTTCTCTTTGTGCATTTTCTTGTACAATTGTCCTTCATTTGTCAAATTCATGATTGGTAATGAAATTTAAATTGAGAAGCAGGTAAGAATGAAAGTCATTTTTTGCTTTTATTTTTTTGCCTGTATTGTGTACCATCTCAGTACAGGCAAAGCATCTTTAGCAAAAGAGGTTTCCCTTTGTGTTAGTGTAATTCTTTTTTAAAAATGTTTATTGTGAATTATGTGATAGTTTACATGGGAGAACAATAGCTTTACAGTCATCCTATTGTATATCATTTCATTGCCGTGGTTATAATCCATTCCATGCATCATCAACCAACCAAAAGATATATATCCTGCAAGCCTGCCCACCCCCCGGTCGTCAGCACACAGCCCCTCTCCCTCTCTGGATCTAGAGTCCCCAGCCGCTCCATTTCTCCATGTCATTGTCTCTGCCATCACTGCTTCTCTGGGTAGGGTCTCACACTCTGCTCTTCAACCTCCACTCCTGGACTACAAAGCCAATCACTCCCCTCCTTTTGCTACAAAATGTCCACCTTTACATTTCCAACACTCACAGTCAATCCTGATAACAATTATTCATGATTGTACCACAAGGGACCCCATCTACTTTCATTATCCTCACCCAGACAGATTGGATACTACTCAGTGGAAATTCTGCCTTCCTCCATGACTCTGGATCTAGGCTCCCTCTTGAAAGCTTGTAAGCCATCGCTTCTTGCCTTTGTAGTCCCCCCCCCCCCCCCCACTTTGGGTAGCCAATGCCCAAGTTGTCCATCCCTGTCTACTCTCTGTGTGTTAGTGTAATTCTTGAGGAATCCTGCTTGCGGTGGTAAAAGAAATTTTAAAACAATCGTTGAGTTGGAGGGAAACTTACCGACATAGATCCCCACCACCATCAGTTCATATTAGGAAAAATGGAAGCTGGAGAAGTTGAGTGATTTCCCAGTGTTAGCCAGCTGTGGCCCAGGTGTGTGTCTAGCCCATCAGTTCAATGTTTTCTCCATTTTACCTTGACCCCTTGCAACCATCCTGGAGAATTTGGAGAATTCCAATGCTCATGAGGTGCAGAGCCACATAGATTCTTGGCTTTAAATGTGTTTTAAATTAATATCACTTTTCATAGATAATAGGTATCTGTTCAGTATCTAGAATGCACTCATGGCAACCCTATGTGTGCAAAGTAGAACCGTTATAGGGGTTTTAAAGCTGTAACTTTTAGGAAGAAGATTACTAACAGAACTCAACTCAGTGGTAACGAACAACAGCAACATCTAGTTATAGAAGGGGAACCTACTCCAATAACTGTACAACTCCAAAGGGAATTAGTTTCTAGCTTCAAGAAGCTTGCAGGCTATTCCCCCCCCCAGATAACTCATTATGGTCCTCCTCTGGCACTGTTGGATAAGCACTGGAGTACTAACTGCAAGGTGTTGTTGTTGTTGTTAAGTGCCGTCGAGTCGTTTCCGACCCTGTACGGGTTTCCGAGGGTGTAAATCCTTACGGGAGTAGAAAGCCTCATCTTTCTCCCGCGGAGCGGCTGGTAGTTTCGAACCGGTAGTTTCGAACCGCTGACCTTAAGGTTCGCAGCCCGATTCGTAACCACTACGCTACCAGAGCTCCAAGGTAGGCAACTCAAATCCACCAGTTGCTCCTCAGAAAGCCTTGATGGCACTTGCAAACATAGGATTGGCATGTTCTTAGGAAATATACAGCCTGTTTGTGACTGAATGTACATTTAGCATATGTATATATGAAAACAAAAAACAGCAAGGTACAACAATAAGGTGACACCAAACACTTTATTTAAATTTTTTTTTTTAAACTTTTGTTTGTTATCTCATTCTCTCTGCAAATGTAGGAAATGCCTACATGCCTTCAGGCAAAGAATAAACCAAACAATTAGAAAATGAATGTTGAGTGCTTTTTATTCAGCTTATTCTTGTTGAACCTTAATTAGGGAAAGGCTTGGTGCAAAAATTTATTTTAGCTGGTAACTGACATATTGTTTAGTTAATAAATGTACCAAGGAAACTTCTTACCATTCTGAAATCTGCTTTCCTTTAACAAGTGCCTTTTCTGTAATTCTTTGGAAGACTGTTTCTTATGTAACTTGTTCTACTCAAATAAGGGTATTTGGTACTTTTTATGTGCAGTACTGTAGAATAAGCCCCGAACTTCTCACCACAAGGTTGGGAGCTCAAACCCACCAACTGCTCCATGGGTACCCTATTATACAGGGTTGCTCTGAGTCAGAACTGACTTGACAGCACGGAACAATAACACTCCTGTTTTGAATTTAAATTTAACATAGACGCTTTAGCCATTTAGTGATTAAGAAGTTTTCTTTGCCAGTTTTGTGAGTGTGACAGTTTTAATCTCTTTGGTCTTTCTGTCATTTTAGCCATCATTTGTTCCACAGTCTGGCATGGTGTTAGACCAGGAGTTGGAGATACACTAGGACATTGTACACAGGGTTCCTAATGTCATGAAGCACCCTGTTTATGTTTTATTAAGTATATGTTTAGTGAGGGTAGATAGACATAGCAACCTCCGAGTAAAGTTTAATAGAAGCAAAATGCCAGACACCCCATTAGAAAACCAGAAAATCTGGTCCTAGACTAAGTGGGTGGCATCCTTGTGAACTCTTGTAAAGTGCTTTGAGATCATCCTTGATGAAAGCCTCCATGGTGTTATGTGTGAGGGTAATCATCAGGGATTACTACATTTCTGAGACAACAGTTAAAGCATGGATGTCTCATGGTAATTCAGGGTACTAAAGTGCTCCCATAAAGATTTACAGCCTCGGAAACCCTGTGCAGGGTCGCTATGAGTCGGAACCGACTCCACGGCACATAACAACAACAAAAGTGCTCTTGGAGTGGGCTTTGTATATGGCAACGTTGGACCAAGCCAACTGAGAAAGATTCTCTAGTTGTCAGTAAATGTCTGATTCTGTTTAGGAAATGGTGGGTTGAAAGAATGGAAGAAATGACAAATTCCTTCTTTCCTACCTCTACCTGCTTCTAATTCCTCACTACTCAGAATGGTCTCTTGGTGTGGTACCTTAGGATCAGCACTGGACTGTGAACCTCAGGTTAGCTCCTCGGGAATCCTATGTAGGGGTCACTATGAGGTGGAACTGACTTGACTGCACTTAACAACAACAACTGCTCAGAGTACTCTAGCTGAGAAGCATTTTGAAATTTAGATATAATTGCAGTTAAACATAGGTTTAGGCTAGTGAGGTGTCTAAAAACTCAGGTCTCATCCAAGAATTGACAGACCCCACAGATCAACCATACACGTGGATGTGTGCCCTGAATGTGCATGCACATTTGTATGTGTGTGTCTTTTGTGTATTCTGATCTTCCCTGAAGTCACACCTCATATCTACTGAGGTGTTAACTATTTTAGTTTTCAGCTTTCACATCTGGTGTCTGGATTCCTCTAGGCTGTCACCAGTGGAAGGATGAGTATTGGACTCTTAGTCTTCATTGTTCCCTCCTTTCAGGTTTCCCTGCAGAGTCTTTTACAATACTTACTTAAGACTTGCTATTGTTATGATTCAAAATGGTCAGATTTCTGTCATGCCATATGATTCAGTCGAATAATTCAACCCACGTGATCCTCAGATCTTCATCATGCTCTCCTCTTTGTACAGCTGTTCCTTAAACATTGAGTTTATATTAATAGCTAGTGGTAGGGCTCTGTGGGTTAATGCACTGGGTTGTAAGGTTGGTTTGAACTGCAAGGTCGGTGGTTGAAGCTCACCAGCTGCTCCTCAGAAACCCTACACAGGGTTGTTATGAGTCAGAACCAACTCAATGGTACTTTACAACAACAGCAACACCATTTATTAGCACCCACTGTATGCCGTGCCTGTCACACATGGCAGCTCTGCAAGAAAGTCATGATATCATTTTATTTATTTAGTGGGAGACTATGGTGTGGACTAGGTCCAATCACGTGCCTAGTGATTGGCAGAGCTGGGATTCAACCCAGGACTCTGATCAAGTCTATAAGCCCATTCATGCTATTATATCCATCCATTGTCTTTGTTCCCTTAGGTTTTGTTGTTGGTCTTCTTGCCTTCTGACACATATGAATATGTCTTTGGCTGGACATGTGGATGGAACTTGGGTGGACTACCAGACCATGTTAGTTGAGGGGGTTTGCGGTTACAAAGTATAAGCAGGTTACCACAGTGATATTTAAATGTATAGTGGTCTTAATACATTTTATCCTGTCATGTCCATAGCAAGTTCCTCTAGTGTCGGTCAAATTATACTGCAAATACTAGAGGAAAAAATTACCCTGCCTTAAACCCATCACTGGGGCTCAAAATTTAGGAAATCTCTTATTTGTTCTGCTTCTACTTTGCCCTGACCTCTTGCTCGCTGTGAGGCTGCAGTGCAGTGAATTTTTAAGTCTGGCTTTGACTCATAACAACCCTATAAAGGATTTCCAAGGAACAGCTGGTGGATTTGAACCACTGACTTGACATTGCAGTCGAGTGCTTTCCTATAGCACCACACCAGGACTTCCTTCTAGCCATTGTTAAGTGCATAGTGATCCTGTATAGGGTTTCCGAGGAGTGGCTGGTGAGTTTGAACTTCTGAACCTGTGGTCCTACAGCACCACATCCTTCTAGCCACTGTTGTTGTTGGTGCTGTGGGGTTGGTTCTGACTCATCACAACCCTGTCTAGGGTTTCCGAGGAGCGGCTGGTGGGTTTGAACCACGGACCTTGCGGTTAGCAGTCCAGTGCTTATTTTATAGCACCACACCAGAACTCCATCTTATACCATGTTGTTGTTGTTGTTATGTGCCGTGGAGTCGGTTCCGACTCATAGCGACCCTGTACAGGGTTTCCGAGGCTGGAAATCTTTCCGGGAGCAGAAAGCCTCATCTTTCTCTTACGGAACAGCTGGTAGTTTCGACTGCTGACCTTGCGGTTCGCAACCTGATTCATAAGTACTTTGTAAATCTAAGCAAATGACTGGGTGGGACCATGAAGAGTTGGTAAGATTATATGATTCCGTTGTGATATGAGTGATTGTTAAACAGGGTTAATTGCGTAAAAACTTGGAACTCTAATGGAATTGGTCAATTTTGCCATCCTGCTGGGTATAAATGAGCTTTCTCAGAAGTGGGGTGGGAGTGAGAGCTCATTACCATCAAGAGCTAGAACACAAGATAGAGCTGTGTCCTTGGACCATGAAGCAAGTAAAGCTGAATATTTTGGGGCAGGAGACTTGCTTGCTGAGTAGTGCGCCTCTAGGCACTTAATTGGGGAGCTAGATTTGCTGACCCATGGAGCTAGAACTGAGCGCTGAGGTTTGTAGTGGATTGGGATTCCCTTAGGAGGTTGTCAGCCAACCCTAAAGGAGCTTTGTAACATTGCCCAGGCAGGGCAGAGGCTGAGAGGCTGTGTGGCTGAGAGACCCGCCTGAATCAACACAGAGAATGATTAAATGGAAGGAATCTATGGAAAACTGATAATTGGGATGATAATGAGGTTAGTTCCCCCCCCTCAATGAAGGGTGAAGTCAGAGGAAGTCAGACCCTCCCCTCTGGCCCACATCTCCTTCCCCACATGCCATTCTTAGAGGTAGACCTTCATCTTTTCTTAAAACCTGCTAGACATTTTGTTTATCCCTCTGCACTGTCACATCTTCCTAACTCTTTTTACAACTCAAGTCCACCCAGAGGTGACTCAGAATAAAGTCCTGCTGACTGACTTCTGAAAAACCAAACGTTGAAAACCCTTAGGAGCATAACTCTACCGGGCACCATGATCAGAATTGACCGGACCACAACTGTTTTCTTCTGTTTTTGTTTTTAATTTGGTCCCTGCTCAGTATTTATACCGGGAGAGAAGAGTGTTTCCTTGGAAGAATTCTTTGCTGGCATTTCTTAGGAAATATCCATGTTTTTCCAAATTGTAAGAAAAGTTTAAAAAATCAAGTGAATAGGAAAAAGTATTTTAAATTATTCTCTGAGAGCTAAAAGAATCAACACAGAGACAATATTGTTGTTGTGTTATTAAGTGCCTTCGAGTCGGTTTGGGCCCATAGTGACTCTGTATAGGGTTTCCATGGAGCAGCTGGTGAGTTTGAACTGCCGACCTTGCAGTTGAAACTGACTTTGTAGTCCAGCATATTAACCCACAACTCTACACCAGGACTCCCATAGATATTATTAGATGGAAGTAATCTATGGAAAGCAAGTTGAAAGCAAGAAGTGGAAAAGCTGACTCACTGAAAGATACGATTGACATTTCCTAGAACCTGGGCTGGGCCGGACCCCTTGCAGCTATTTCCAGGTTATAAATGTGTATTCATGGCCCTGTCTGCTGCTACTGGTGAATCTTGGAACGAAAATAAATGTAAGTTTATATGCACAGTATAGTCAAAGCAAATGCTGTGAGTGATATTACAAAAAATAAAGTTTCCAAAGCAAAATAAGCCTTTAAATTAGTGATTTTTTTTCATGGTATTCTGGGGAGTGCTATTAACCCTGCTAGATTTAAATGCAAGTTATTGCATGGGTCAGCAAACTCTTTCTATAAAGGGCCAGATAGTAAATATTTTAGGCTATTTGGGCCATACGGACACCATCACAGCCACCAGCTCAGCTGTTAATGTGAAAGCAGCTATAGGCTGTATGTAAAATGAACAAGTGTGGCTGTGTTCCAATAAAATTTTATTTACAGAAACAGCAGCAGGTTGGAGTTGGCTCTTCTATTAGAATACTACCCAATAATGTTCACTGGCATTTTCCAGGATTTGAGTATTTACTATAAGCGTCATGTCTTTGTAAACACCACTATGTTTAATATTTATGGCTTATTTAATATTTCCTTTATTATTATTATCACTTTTTTTTTTTTAAAAGAAATTCATTATGAGTAAAGAACGTTTGGAAATATTTTAAGCATAACTTATAATTTGAAGAAATCTGGTGAAATTTCTGGAAAAATCTCATTTCTCATTCCTAAATCCTAAAAGGAATTGGCCAACGTTTAAGTGCTCAGCTGCTATCCCAAAAGGTTAGCAGTAACATCCCACCTGTTAGATCTGTAAAACAATGACCTGGTGTTATGCTTTCATAAGATTAAATCAAGAAAACCTTGTAGGGTAGTTCTCCTTTGTCTTTTGGGGCTACTTTGAGTTGGAATCAAATGGAGGAAATGACAAAAATAATATCGGAGGATCTATCAAAGACCACAACCTTCAGTATGGATTTTGCACCTTATTGCAAAGAAAACAAAAATCCTCACAACTGGGCCAGTAAATAACATCATGATAAATGCAGAAACTATTGAATTTCTCAAAGACTTCATTTTGCTTGGCTCCACAATCAATACTCATGGAAGCAATAGTCAAAAATTAAATGACATTTACACTCAGCAAATCTGCTGTATAAGAACTTTTTAAAGAGTTAAAGACCAAATATACCAGTTTTAGGACTAAGGTGCACCTGATTCACGCCATGGTAGTATTTCCTTCAGTTGTGCAGAGAATCAACTATGGGTTGGAGCCCACTCAGCGAGGGCACTTAACAACAACAACAACAAATGTGACCTTGGATGCTCTTTATGTCTCTGAACAGCTGTTTTCCTGTCTGTACAAGGAGAATACTATACCTCCCTCCATTTTTTTTCTTGTTGAAAGCTAAATGAGATAAATGCAAACAATGAGTTAAGTCTAGAACTGAGGGCACACTAAAGATAGCTGGCATTGTTAGCAACTCTTAAAGATGAGATATTTTCATTTCCTTTTATGATTAGAGTTCCTGAATGGCAAAAATGGTAAGTCATGAGACTATTAACTGAAAGATCATTGGTTTGAACCCAGCCAGAGACACGCCATGAAAAGTGGATGGAGTGTACTTTTTCTCTGAAACACCTGGGCTCACTGAGTCTGCATTGACTAAACAAAAACTTGTATATTAAAGGAAACAAAGTCAGGTTGAATGATACGTGTCAAACTACATTTAGTAGATTTTACAGCTGCTCTTGGCTACTTCTTAAGTCCATGTTCCTAAGTCTTGCTACCATATGCTGCTTTTTAAAAGTAAATTGAGTTGACAGTAAGATATACTATGGTTTGCTTGGGATGGTGAACAGTTGGCAGTGTTGGTACATAGACAGGGAAAACACAAGATGGACATGGCTTTGTAATATGTAGAAGTTGCAATTTCTTTAAACCTAAGATACAATTACAACCTAAAAGTTATGAGAACTTGCCCTGTTTTTTTTTTTTTTTTTTTTTAAATTCTTGTTGCTTAGTTGCCGTGGTGGCTACCAAGAACTTGTTTGATTTTAAGTACTTTGAATGCTTGCCCCATCATATTTCAACTTTTAAGAAACTGTGTATGTTCTTTCAAAGTGAATTAAAGAAAGGTATACTAATATGTGAGAGTCCTGATGTGGTGCTGTGGGTTAATGCCCTGGACTGCAAGGTCGGTTTGAGCCATAAGGATGGCGGTTCAAGCTTACCAGCTGCTCCTTGGAAACCCTATACGAGGTCACTATGAGTTGGAACTGACTCGACGGCATTTAGCAATAGTAACAACATACTAATACACAAAACACCTGCATTTAGAGCTAGACAATGTGGTGGAATTTCTTTTTCCCCTTTCTCCTGCTTACGGGAATGTGCCCTTGATGTTTATGGATCAGATTTTTACAGGTTATGATCAGCTGCCAGTAATTAAAACTCTTGTTGCTGGTGGTGGTGTCATTGAATGGTTCCGACTCATAGTAACCCCGTATGGGCTTTCAAGGAGCATCTGGTAAATTTGAGCCTCTGACCTTGCAGTTCAAACTGACCTTTTGGCCCAGTTCTTACCCTATAGAGCCACACCAGGATCCTTGTAGCCAAACAAAATGAGTTGGCTCCATTTTTGGAAAAGAACAACCAAAAAAGTGTGCACAATGAAAGTTTTGGGATAAGTTGCTAAAATTTGCTATAAATGAGGGAGACCTTCAAAGAGTTCATGGAAAAACTCCACGGTCTTTTAATCCCATTTCCCCACAAAATGTTTGAATCACCTTGTAGATATTTGTTTTGTAGCATCAGTTTTAATTGGCGCATATGCCATTTTTTAAAATTGTTTTTGGGATATTTGAACACAAAAGTTTTTCACTACCTTTCAAGATCTTCCAAGTTCACTTTTTGGCATGAAGAGCATTTATGAGATGATGAGTTCTGAGTAGAACATTTGAAGAATGAGATACCCTGGAATTAAACTGTTCTTTGACTACTTACTCTTATTTGGCCCTGATTTATGGCGGCTCCATACACAGTGAGATGAAACACTGCCCAGTCCTGTGCCATCCCCATGAGTGGTTTCTGATTGCACCTTTGTGATCCATAGAATTTTCATTGGTTGATTTTTGGAAGTAGATCGCTGGGCCTTTCTTTTTAGTCTGTCTTAGTGTGGAAGCCCCCCTGAAACTGTTAGCTACCTCCATCGTAGCAAACTGCTTTTTCTTGTTGAGTACTCCACTTTTGATTTCAATCTGTGGGTTATTATTTTGGAATTTGATTAATTTTTAAACAAATATGCATTGAATTTTATTTGGAAGACTTGATTGATTGATTGATTGATTGATTCAGTAACTCTTGAACACTAACTATCAGCTAGCTTCCATGCGGGAAGGATATATCAGAAGAATAATAGTTGACAGTTCAAACCCACCTGCTGTTCCTTGGAAGTACACGATCACTATGAGTTGGAATCTACTCAAAGGCATTTAATAACAACAAGCCTAGCTTTGGTCACCTTGGGTGGCATAAACAGTGAAGCACATGACTACGAGCCAAGAGATTGGTAGTTAGACCCAGTGGTACCTCAGGAGACAGAACTAGTGATCTACTTGGAGAGGTCACAGCTTTGGAAATCCTATCGAGCAGTTCTCATCTGCAAATGTAGGGTCACCAGAAGTTAGAAAAGATTCTACAGAAACAACAGCAAGCCTCGCTTTAGATCAACTGTGAGACAAACCTAGTTCAAGGCAGAGTAGTAAGTGCCAGATTGAATGGAAGAGCTCCAGAGAATATAAAAATCATCAGTGAAGAAAGTCAAGAGAACCTCAACCTGTCTTGAAGGATGGGAAGGAATTCCCTGCCATGAAAGTGGCAGGGTCAGGACATTGGAAGATAAGTAGAAGCAATTTTCTAATTTTGGGGAAAAAAAGTCATTCTCTGGTTATTAAAAAGAGAATCAGAAAAGTACACACCATGGTTTCTCTCTTGCTTTCTGAACCTTCCCCTAGCGCAGTACCTGTAGGTCAGGGACAGGGCTGACGGAATCCCTCAGCAGGCAAGCTTAAGCCTAGGCTCCGTCTACAGTGCAGTTAATCTTTGGCAAATGGGAACGCACCCCCAGTGTGAGTCTGCCATATTTTTCTGGCTCTAAGACTATGGAAAACACTAGTATTTCAGCAGTTTGTTCTGAAACTCAAGGGTTTTCGGGCACTGCTCAGCTGCTGAGTTTGTTCTCAGGATGGCCCACTTTAGGAATGGACCCCTTAACTTTGCTAAGTGATTGCTGAAAATGTTGACTTTCTACAAGGGGGAGTTATGGTATGTTTTATTTTTAGTGTGTCTTTTGAATGTTTTTATATTTTTTACAAACAGCCTAAATTTAAACAAAAGCATGGAAGGATTTAATATTGTTGGGAAAACATTTCCCTTAAATTCCAAGATTGATGTGAACATTTTTTTCCCTATGCAGTGATTTAGAAATACTATAGTTTGCATTTGTGTTCTGCTTACATGTATTTACATGAAAATTCTCTTGGCAAATTGCTCCTTGAGGTTAAAAAATAATATGGTATTGTTTTTCTAAAGAAGTAAGTTCTTCAGTGTTTTGTTCCTTAACTGTTTGAATGGGAAAGCTTGGTTCTAATAAAAATTTCCTTTTCCTTGAACAAATGTTGATGTTTTTGAAGACTTCCTAAAGGAAAGGGAGCTTGGGTGGCGTTTTGTTTTTTGTTAGTTATCTCGAGCCCCCTTCCCTTCCACTTTGTGCTTTCTCCCTACCATTGTTTTATGAGCCTTTGAAGTAGGTCTGTAAGGATATCGACTACTGAGAATGTGGGTTGAAAATGAACCCGACTCAAATGATTTCTGGGTGGATATAGCAGAAACTGGTTATTGTACTGCACTGGATGTCGCTAGAAGGGGCTAGGACTTTGGGGAAGGAGAGGGACTTCTCATTCTTTACCTTGGTACTGCTTGTACTTATTTTTATTTTTTTTAAAGCAATGAATAATAGTATGCAGCATTTCCCAGTTCGGCATTTTCACATGTACAGATTGACACCAATCATATCAATAATGTTGTGGAACCATCTCCAATATTCACTGCCAAATGTTCCATGTCCATAAACAGAAACTCTGCTTTCTACCAATGATTGTGTTGTTTATCTTTTTATACCAGTAAATTTATGGAGACACTCGAAATTAAAAACCATTCATAAGTACAGTATTTCTGGGTGGGTGTTGGGTAAAGCGTTAGTGTACATGGTATAATCAATAACAATAATGCTATTATTACCAGGTGCTGTTGATTCCTGGAGTTCAGGTGTGGCTCTGTGGGTTAATGTGCTGGACTTGCAGTCTGTTTGAACCACAAAGTTGGCAGTTCAGGCTCTCTAGCCACTCCTCGGAAACCCCTATATAGGGCTGCTATGGGTCGGAACTGACTCAATGGAACCTAACAACATGGCCTCATAGTGACCCTGTGTACAATAGAACGAACATTACTTAAGGTTCTGCACTACTCTTACAGTCTTCTCATAGTGACCCTGTGTACAATAGAATGAAAACTACTTAAGGTTCTGCACTACCCTTACAATCTCCATGTGTGAGCCCATATTGCAGTCACTATTTCCGTCCACCTTGTTGAAGAGCTTCCTCTTTTATGCTGATCTTCCACTTTAACAAGAATGATGTCTTTTTCCAGGAACCTAGTCCCTGATGGAGTCCTGGTGTGGTATTGTAGGATAAACACTGGACTGCTAATTGCAAACCACTAGCAGTTCAAACCACTAGCCACTCCTCAGAAACCCTATATAGGGTTGCTATGAGTTAGAACCTACTTGCTGGCACTTTTAACAACAATCCCTCCTGATAACATCCAAAGTACAAAAATAGTCTCACCACCATTGTGTCTAAGGAGCATACTGGCTGCACTTCTTCCAAGACAGATTTTGTCTTCTGGTAACCCACAGTACATTTGATATTCTTTGCCAAAACCATAATTGAAATACATTCAATTTTCTTTGATCTTCCTTATTCAACTTTCCCATACCTGAGAAGCAGTTGAAAATACCATGGTTTGGGTCAGGCACACCTTAGTCCTCAAAGTGACATCTTTGTGATTTAACACTTTAAAGAGGTCTTTTGCAATATGTTGTTTGCTTTCTTGACTACTATTTCCATGGGTGCTTATTATGGATCCAAGTAAAATAAAATCATTGACAGCATCAGTATTTTGCTTATCATGATGTTACTTCCTGGTCTAATTGTGAGTATTTTTGTTTTCTTTATGTCGAGGTATAATCCAATGAAAGACTTTGCTCTTCATTAGTAAGTGCTTCAAATTTTCTTCACTTTTAGTAAGCAAGGTATGTCATCTGTTTATTGCAGGTTATTCGTGTCTTCCTCCAGTCCTGATGCCATGCTCTTCATGTAATCCAGTTTCTTGGATTATTTGCTCAGTTCACAGATTGAAAATTCTGGTGAAAGAGTGTAATAACCCAGTACACACTCTTTCTGATTTTAAACTACACATATCCCCTTGTTCCATTTGTTTTCTTGGTCTATATACAGGTTCCACATAAGCATATTTAAATGTTCTCGGATTACCATTCTTTGAACTATAATCTATAGTTTGTTACGATCCACACAGTTGAATGCCTTTTGCACAGTCAATAAAATACAGGTAAACTTGTTTTTGGTATTCTCTGGTCTTATCTGAGATCCTTCTAATATTAGCAGTGATAACCCCTATTCTATGTCCTCTTCTAAATCAGTCTTGAGTTTCTAGCAGTTCCGTGTCGATATACTATGGAAACAGTTCTTGAATTAGCTTCAGAAAACTTTACTTGTATGTGATATTAATGATATTGTTTGATAATTTCCACATTATGTTGGATCACCTTTCTTTGGAATGGACACAAATATGGATCTCTACCACATGGCTTACCCAGGTAGCCTAATTCCTTGACATAGAATTCCTTGACATAGATAACATAGATGGGAGAGCAGTTCTCGTATTTGTTGAAACATCTTAGTTTGTAGTCCATGAATTTCTGGAGCGTTGGTTTTCAATAATTCAGTCAGTGACGCTTGGACTTCTTTCCTTAGCATTTCTTCTTGATCACATGTTACCTCCTGGTGTTTATCTACAGTGACTGTGTATTCCTTCTATCTTCTTGTGTTGCTTTTTGTATCATTCAGTATTTTGCTCATTGAATTCTTCAGTTTTGCAATTTGGGGCTTGAAGTTTTTCTTTAATTCTCTCAGCCTGAGAAATGCCAAGACTTTTCTTCCCTATTGGGTTTCTAACTCCAGGGCTGTATAGAAATGGAATTTTCAAATGAATGAACTGCAGTCTCACTGGTGTTTGTGTCATTTAGAAAAATATTTAAAGACCACTATGCTCTGGTAGCGTAGTGGTTACGACTTGGGCTGTGAACCGCAAGGGCAGCAGTTCGAAACTACCAGCTGCTCCGCGGGAGAAAGATGAGGCTTTCTACTCCCATAAAGATTTACACCCTCGGAAACCCTGTGCAGGGTCGCTATGAGTCGGTTCCGACTCCACGGCACATAACAACAACAACAATCCATCTATGAGTATCCTGGTGTGGCGCTGTAGCATAAGTCTTGGACTACTAACTGTAAGGTCGGTGGTTCATACCCACCAGCTGCTCCTCGGATATCATATACAGGGTTGTTGAGTCAGAACTAACTCTACAGCACTTAACACCAACAGCATCCATCCATGACTCCAACACACTGTGCCTCCGTGTTTTCCAACCCTTTCCATACTTGCTTCACTTGTAAACTGACTTGAGTTTTGTGGTTCAATTGAAAGGCTTGTCAAGTGTGTTATTCCTTGAGCCAGCACATTCACCACTGCAGAGTTTTCTTCTGCTTAGCTGGGTTTCTGTTTTCTTTCTCTCTGTGGCTTTGAGCCATTCGTGAACACCACATTGCCATAGCGTGAGCTGTTTGGAGAACTCACTATTCCAGGAGACTCCTGGAGCACCTCTTCCCTCTTTCCACATCTCCTGGAGTGAGTGAGTGCAGCTCTGAACAAGGGCACACTGTTGAAGCCCTGCGGGAAGCTTTAAGGTAGCTGAGTCAGCTTTTCCCCAGCAGTTCTCACAGGAGCATTGCCAGAGCCAGTAGGAGAGCAGAGCCATCTCAAGAAATCACCTGTTTGAATCACCTTTATCAGAGATCAGATCTACACAGCAAAGTTTTCACCACAATTGGACATGCTGTTGGTTTATCTGACTCAAGTGTAAAGAAAATTAGGCCCAGATTAATAGTTGTTGCATTGCCTTGAAAGTTGACTTTATTTGGGGTATCTGCACAGCTGTTTTTTCAGTTTGTCTAAGTCATTCAACTATAACTGACATTCCCCTACGTATAAAATGCGTCTGCTGTTCTTTTCACTTAACTGGCCATTAGATTTTAATGTTTCCTGTGAAGTAGTTTGAAATTTATGGGAAGAAGTTTTGCTGTTGGGAAAAAATGCTATTAAGGTGATGTTATGTTTTGTGGGTAATGCAAATACCTACTTCAGAAGAGAGTCATTGCAATATTTCTGTAAGGAGAGGCCTCAAGTGTTGAATGACAGTGGCTATGTCTTGCTGCATTAGAAGTGGGATCGTTCAGATAGGGTTTGAACCTGTGATTAGAGACAGAAACTACAAACTCAGGATTATAGACCTCCTGGTTGGTCTCTCTAATCTCCTTGGGTTTAACATTTGTCTGGAAGTTAAGTTTTCTAGTAACTGTCAGGTGATTTTCTTTGAAAAGGATGTGCTGATTATTTAAAAATGATCATTCTGTACATGAGATATTGCCTGTGATTATTAATTTCAAGTCATGCAAAACAGTATAGAGTATAGACATACTTGAATATAAAAGTGCCTGTCTTTCTTCTCTCTTTTACCCTTGACTAAGAGTTCAGAACATGTGTTTTTTTTTTCCACATACAAATTCTTTCATGTATAAATAAGCACTTTCATACACAAACAAGATATGCCTATTAATTATGTTGAAAATCAGTATAATATATGCATTTTATAACTGCCATCCCCAACTCACTATATTGTGAATGTGTTTTTGTGTTTGGTTAAGTAGAACTTAATCTAAGTAATGACTGGTTAGAATTCCGTTTTATGGCTGCAATATGATGATACCTAGTTCTCTAGTGGATTCCTGTTGTGGGTGGGTACTGTAGGATAAGCACTGGACCGCAAGGTTGATAGTTTAAACCCACACCGCTCCTTGGAAACCCTCTGTAGGCTTGCTATGAGTTAGAACTGATGGCACATAACAATAGTAGTCCTCAAGCAAGGGACTACATGCTGTGGAAGAAAGAGAAGGCTTTCTGCTCCTGTGAAGATTTATAGCCTCGGAAACCCTGTGCAGGGTCGCTGTGAGTTGGAACCAACTCGACGATGTGCAATAACAGCAGATCTCTAGTAATAGTTTCAGCTGTGGTTTAAAAGAATTTTGCATTAAGAAAAAGAAATGAAGACCTGACTGTTAACATTCAACTTTTAGTCGTTCGTAAGGGCGTGAATTTTTATTTTCCAGGCCAGGCGATGTACTGTTTTGGACTTTTGCCAAGGTAGATCAGTTTTGTCAAATTTTCATTTTTTAGAGGCCTGGAAGGAACTTCTTTGGGACGTTGTTGTTATGGGCTATTGAGTTGGTTCTGACTCGTAGTGACCCTGTTTAGAACTTCTGAGGAGTAGTAGCTGGTGGGTTTGAACCACAGACTTTTGTGGCTAGCAGTCCAGTGCTTATAAACACCAGGACCTCTGTAGCACTAGGCTCTGTTAATATGTTAGTATAATTGTTAGTTCTAGCTACCATCCTCTTGCACATTTTGAGGTAGTTTCATGTCCATTTAAGGTGCATGAGGTTGAATTAGTTTTAAGAGTAAGTAATGAGTAACAGGATAGATTTAGTAGACTGATTTTTACTTTACTCATGTGAGTTTATTTTTTTATTTGAGGGAAGAGGGGAAGATGACAGGTAAAATCGCTACAGGGTTAGAATTGTTCAGTTGAATGGTTTCCTTATATGGTTCACAGTGAGAATCATGAAGGAAGTGCTCAGATACCTGGGGTTGTTGTTGTTAAGTGCTATCAAGTTGGTTCCGGTTCATAGTGATCCTGTATAGGGTTTCTGAGGAGCAGCTGGTGGGTTTGAACTGCCGACCTTGTGGTTTGCAGTGCAGTGTTGATTCTACAGCGCCACACCAGAAGTCCATCTGGGGTTGGGGGTGAATATTTTTGTCAGTTTATAAAAAGACCCTCTGGTACAAAAGAATGTATGGAGTAAAAAATAGGTCTTCCTCTTGTCCCAGTCCCTCAAGTACCCAGTAACTCTTCCTAAAGACAACCACTGTTAGTTTCCTGTGTATTCTTTGAGAGAGTTTAGGACTTATGTAAGCACATACTGCATACATTATTACTCTTTTTTTTTTTTTGATACAAGTAAAACTTAACATACACGGTTTTAACTCCCCCCCTTATCAAATTATTAAATTATTGGTATTTTTGAATTTATCCCTACTGATAGGTGTTTTTTTTTTTTAATTTATTTAAGCCATTGCTTAGTATTCCACTATAGAGATGTGTGGTCTGTAATTTATTTAACCCGTACTATAGGAACTCTGAGTCCTGGTGTGGCACTGTGGGCTACTGCGTCAGATGGCAAAGCCGTTTGAACTGCAAGGTTGGTGGTTCAAGCTCACCAGCTGCCCCTTGGAAACCCTATACAGGGTTGCTCTGGGTCAGAATTGACTCGACGGCACTTAACAACAACAACAACAACAACAATAGGAGCTCTGGAGTTCTGGTGTGGCTCTGTGGGTTAATGCGCCAGACTGCAAAGCCATTTGAACTGCAAGGTTGGTGGTTCAAGCTCACCAGCATCTCCTTAGAAACGCTATACAGTGTAGCTGTGGGTCGGAACTGACTCAACGACACTTAACGGACATAGGAGCTCTGGTAGTGTCATGGTTACTAATCGGGCTGCGAACTGCAAGGTCAGCAGTTCGAAACTACCAGCTGTTCTGCAGGAGAAAGATGAGGCTTTCTGCTCCCGCAAAGATTTACAGCCTTGGAAACCCTGTACAGGGTTGCTATGAGTCAGAACTGACTCCACGGCACATAGCCACCACCACCACCATTACCACCATAGTGTTGGGCTTGGAGTCCTAGTGTGGTGCTGTGGGCTGATGGGTCAGACTTTAAAGTTGTTTGAACTGCAAGGTCGGTGGTTCAAGTTCACCAGCTACTCCTTGGGAACCTAAACAGGGTCACTATGGGTCGGAATTGACTCGACGGCACTTAACAACAACAACAACATAGTGATGGGCTTAGGAGTCCTGGTGTGGTGCTGTTCAAAATGAAAGGTCGCTTTGAACAGCAAAGTCAGAGAATCAGACTCATCAGCCACTTCTCAGAAACCCTGTACAGAGAGTCACTTTGAGTGGGAACTGACTCAATGGCACTTAACAACAACATAATGATGAGTGTATAATATAGATCATTGCCAGTTTTCTGTTATCACAAGCAAGGCTGTAGGGGGAATACTCTTGTATAATTCATTTCAAATATGTGTGAATTGTGTCTGTAGGATCCATTTCTGGAATTGGAATTCTGGGTCAAAGGGAACATGAGTTTGAATTCTAGTAGAAAGGTATTGCCAGTTGCTTGTTTATAGATTTTGAAAAGTTTGAGATTTCCCCAGCAAAGGATGAGAACACTACTTCCTCATACCCTTCACAGTCACAGAATGATGCCAGGTCTTATTTTCTTGCCAAACTGGTAGGTGAGGAACACAAATTTTATGTTGCATTAATTTGCATTTTTCTTATTTTGATGCATGTTGAACTTCTTTGTAGGAAGACAAAAAACAATATTTCTTGTTCAAATCCTTTGTCTGTTTTCCTATTGGAATTTGATCTTTATATTCTTGGAGGTTATAGAAGGTGTTTGTGCATGAACAAAATTAACCTATTCTTTATCTCCTTGTGATATGTGGTATCTATAGTTCCCTCCCCAGTAGGTCATTTATATAAAATTATTTTGATGTGTAGATTATGAAATACTTTGTTCAGTTAAATTTACCAGATACCTTTTGAATGCCTCGTTTGTATCAGGCATTTGTTCTAGGCCCCAGGCCATATAGTAGGAAACAAACAGACCCTGCCCTGTAGAGTTACATTGTAGTGGAAGGTATAGCAAAAAACAAACAAAAAACAACCTGAACAAGTAGATCAATAGCAATAAACATATAATCAATCTTGATAGCTTCAGGTATTTTTGAATCATAGTTAAAAGACAGGTTGCATTTCTAGATGTTAAAACCAACCTCATGTTTTTCTTTCTAATATCTTGTTCTTTTTTTAGTTTTAAAACTTTAGTCCATCTGGAATGTAAGGTATGAATCCAAGTTAATTTTTCGCTAGGTGCTCTATTAATTAGAGTAAGACTTAAGTTGCTGTAGCCAAGACACTGAAATATGCTAGGTTCAAAGAACATAAAAGTTTGCTTTTCCCTCACTTCAGAAGGATCACTGCTGGTGTAGTGGCTAAACACTTGGCTACTAATCAAGAAGTCCACAGTTCAAACTCACTAGCTGCTCTGCAAGAGAAAGACGTCTGCCTTCATAAAGATTTACAGCCTTGGAAACACTCTGGTTAAGCTTTACTTTGTCCTATTGAGTTTTAGTGAGTCAGAATTGACATGATGGCTGTGGGTTTGCATTTGGGAACAGTCTCAGCATCTGTAGAGCAGCCTATATACATATATATTAAAACAAAAACAAAACAAAACTAAACCCGTTTTCATTGAATCTATACTCATGGGACTTCATTGGTTTCAGACTACAGCTGTTCCTTCCGGTTTTCAGTGGCTGGGATCTTTCAGAAAATCAGGCCTTTCTTCTGAAGTGCCCTTGGATGGATTCAGACCACCAACATTTTGATTAGTAATCGAATGCTTAAATGTTTGCATCATCTAGGGACTGTGTGACTTATATAGTGTTTTTGTTGTTTTAATTTTGTCTATACATTTATTTTTAAATGACAAACATTTAGCCTTTGTCTTTTATGTTTTACTTTTTTTTAAAATTGTGAAATAAAGCACAGATTCAGAAATACATGCATAATGTTTTATGTCTATACTCTGGTAACCAGGGTTGATCTTTTTTTCAGGCTGCTTTAGGAAACAGAGCAGGAAATAGACATAACATACTTCATGGGTTCATACTTACACTTCCCATTAAAATTCCATTGATAAAGTATTTATGTATTGATATAAACCTCTCTCTATATAACCACTCCCATCAAGTCAAGTTTATATATCAACTTCCATGTAAACTTCACTGCTTTTGCTTCTTTAGAGAACCCTGACTCAGACATTTGATGTGGCACTGTAGGATAACCACAGATCAGGCATTTCAAACTTACTAGTCACTCCTTAGAAACCCTGTAAAGGGTCACTATAAGTAGGAACCAATATGATGGCACGTCTTATATTTAGGCTGACAGCATACTCAGTTAAGCATTGGGCTGCTAACGACAAGATTAGTGGTTCAAACTCACCAGCCACTCTGAGAGTGAAAGATGAAACTTTCTTCTCTTACGAAGATTTACAGCTGTGAAAACCCTATGGTGCAGTTCTACTTTTCCCTGTAGGCCCACTGTGAGTCAGAATCGACTTGAAGGGAGTGCGTATCACATGTATATTTCCTTTATTCTGGTTTTTAAGGGTTGTTGTTGTTGTCAGGTGCCATCAAGTTGGTACCCACTCATAGCGACCTGATGCACAGCACTTGAGTCCATCGATGCTGCCACTTGGCCAGTCCATCTCATTGGGGGTCTTACTCTTTTTCTCTGACCCTCCACCTTACCAAACATGATATCCTTCGCCAGCGACTGGTCCCTCCTAACAATATGTCTAAAGTATGAGAGATGAAGTTTAGTCATCTTGGCCTCCGAGGAGCACTCTGGCTGCACTTCTCCCAAAATGGATCTATTGGTTCTTTTGGCAGTCCATGGCACTTTCAATATTCTCCTCCAACACCATAACTCAAAAGCATCCATTCTACGGTCTTCCTTATTCACTGTCCAGCTTTCCCATCCATATGAGGTTATTGAAAATACCATGGCTTGGGTCAGGCACACCTTAGTCCTCAAGCTGACATCTCTGCTCTTCAACACTTTAAAAAGTTCCTGTGCAGCAGATTTACCCAATGAAATACGTCATCTGATCTCTTGCCTGCTGCTTCTGCGAGTATTGATAGTTGATCCAAGAAGAATGAAGTCCTTGACAACTTCAATCTTTTCTCCATTGAAAAGAATGTTGTTTATTGGTCCAGTGGTGATGATTTTTGTTTTCTTTACATTGAGATGTAATCTATACTGAAGGCTGTGCAAATCTTCATCAGTAAATGTCTCATGCCCTCTTCACTTTCAGCAAGCAAGGTTGTAAAAACTTGAGAAGCTAAAGAACTATTATCTGCATATCGTAGGTTGTTAATGAGTCTTCCTCCAATCCTGATGTCACGGTTTTCTTCATAGAACCCAGCTACTCGGATTATTTGCTCAGCTAACAGGTTGAATAAGTATAGTGAAAGAATACAACCTTGTCGCACACCTTTCTTAATTTTAAACCATTCAGTGTTCCCATGTTCTCTTCGAACAACTGCTTCTTGGTCCAGGTACAGATTCCTCATGAGCACAATTAAGTGTTCCGGAATACTCATACTTCACAATGTTGTCCATAGCTTGTCATGATCCACACAATCTAAAGCCTTTGCATAGTCAATAAAGTGGGGGATAATAGAATTAGAATATGCTGTAGATGCTTCTTGGCTTTATCTCACATTGTACACATAGTAGTAGCAATGCTGCACCACTAATTATGAGATATGTAAATGGATAAAAACAATTTCTTCTTTTATTTGTATATGTGTGTGTTTTGGGAAGGTGTGTAGTTTTGTGTTTTTTTAAATGGGGAGAAATTTAAACACTAATTCAGATTTAGATGATAGTAAGGGGAGAAGGTTTTATTTTGTTAGGTTAGCTGATGATTTTGGAGTTATACTTAGAAAAAGTCTTTATCTCCTAGAGAATGTGTGCATGAAATGATTTGACACCATGGATTCTCTTTAAAATACTTAAGAAAGAGTGGAGAGAACAGAGGAAGCTCCACCAGAAAGAAATCCTTATTTGGGAAGAATTTTAAGTATTTTAAGAAAAACTTGGAAATAGTCATTATGGACTAGATGTTCCTTTCACTTATGATTATTTAGAATTATGAAATAAGGAAGAACACACCAAATTGTCTTAGTTCTTTAGCTTCTCAAGTTCTTATTGGACCCAACAGGAGGATACAAACTTGCTCATCCCGGAGAAAGAAGGAAGGAATGGGAATCTAGAAAATGGGGCTTAAGCATTTTTCTTGTTCAGATCTGCCCTGCCGTTCTCTTCACTTCCCTATTGTTTTCTTTTTCCTTATGTTGAGGTGGCACTCTTTTATGTATACCACCAGTTGCTGTCTAGACATTTCGGACTCAAGGTGACCCCAAGTGTGTATAGAACCCAGCCAAAAGGGACATCTACTAGGCAGTCCCCTTTGTTTTCAGTTATTTACTTTGGGATAATTGGAGAGATTTCCACATTTCAAGATTTCATGATCAAGATTTTTTAGAGCTGTGCAAAAGGGGCTGAGGCTAGACCTCTGTTTTTCCTTGCCTCAGGTTCTTTGTTTTGTTTCGAATGGCAGTTAGGATTCATCATATCCTAAGAATTTTCTCCCTCTGTGTTCTTAGGGGCATCTGTGTCTTTCTCTTCATTGAGTAGAGTGCATTTGGTTTTCATTTTTAACTTCACATGTTTCTTACTCAGGTCAGTGAGTGATTTTTTACCGTGTGGGTAGTTACGTTGTTACATTGGTTGTTGGATCTAGTTCTCTGCCTTGTGTGCCTTCCTCCTTGTTTTCTGTTGTGGTCACTTCATGCTAACCCGTTCAGCTTGTATACTGACCCTGTTTACATGGTTCATTTTCTTTCTCATGATTGTATTTATACATTTGATGGATATATTTAAATGAACAGCTGTGCTTTTGTTGAGTCATACCACAATAATCTGATTCTGCTTTAGCTGCTCGACTGGCAAAAATCATATTTCAAACTAAGTTGAGAAAGAATTCCATTAATTACATTCTAGCTGGAGGATGGGAAAGGAAAAAGACCACTAAGAAAATTCTAAAAGATTAATATTAGTCTACTTTGTAGAGTGTGTTAATTTAGTTAGTATTTAAGATGTCACCTGAAGAATTTATAAAAGTGTAAAATACTATATAGTTGTTAGTGCTATCAAGTCAGTTCTGACTCATAGCGACCCTGTATAGGGGTTCCGAAGAGTGGCCAGTGGGTTTGAACCATGGACTTTGTGGTTCCAAACCTATCTTGTGCTTATGCTACAGCACCACACCAGGACTAAATAGTTGTCAAGATATTCTAGAATCATTACTATGATTCTAGAATCGTATGTATTTAACTAAATGTCCAGTTGTCATGGGGACTCATGGTGACCCCATGTGTACCCCAGTGGATAGAACTGTGTCACATTAGGTTTTCATGATCTGTAGAAAGTACATTGCCAAACCTATAGCAGAGTAGAGCGCACATCTTTTGGTTAGCAACTGAGCACATTAATCAATTGCATCACTCAGGGAGACTGGTGGAATACTAGGCGTCTATTAAAAAAGAAAAAATAAAGTGATATTTTGATTTTTCAAAGAAGGTGCCAGACAGTGTATATTAAATTACCATTTATGTTTATCAATGGCACTACTCAGACACCTTTAAATAAATACTAAAATGTGCCCAAACTCATTGCCATTGAATAGATTCCGACTCATAGTTCCTTTCTGTTAAGACAAGGCTCTGAATACAACAATCCTTAAATTCACTGGCCAAGTATTTTGTTTAATTATCTTGAAGGGATAACATCTGATACAGATGATGTTACAATTTTCTTTTTCTCCAAATGTACTAATTGCTATTTGTAACCCCTGGTTGAGTCTGTGGCTTCTACCAGCCAGATCTATTTTCCTCTTGGCACTTCCTTGGATTTTTTTTCTGAAGGTTATTAATAGGCATGGAAGCATGGTTTTCCAAATAGCGTCAATAACTGTTAGCAGACTTGGGATGGGGTGTAATGTGTCAATTTCTGACTTGTAGATGTATTTTCAAGCTGCCTTAGAGGTCACTGGCGATGGCTCTGGGCATATCAGCTGGTGTCTGCAACTAGAGATCTAAGCAGTCCCTTCCAAATGGGATATTGTCCATCAGGGAGTTATCTGGAATACTCAGTGCCTGCCAGCCATTTTTTTGTTTGGCTACTTCTCTTGGACGACACCCTTGAAAACTGGAATCCAAGTTTCAAATGCTATCTTTTCATTTACCTCAAACACCTGGTTACCGCTATATTAACTTGAGGTCATAGATCACTCCTTTGTCTCAATTCTGAGAAATCTCACTTTCCCACCCAATCCAAAGTGTAGCATGGGCTAAGGAATGAAAAGTATGTGTTTTAGTTTATATTGAGTTCATAGCATGTGCCAGACATATGGATGTGGCCTGAGCCACATACAGTTTGTGTGTTGTCATGTTGCTTACATTTTGGTGGTTGAAGGCAGAATAAGAAGACAGTAAACTACTAAACATTTCACAGTGTTGTGGGCTGTGAAGAAGATACATATTTGTTGTTATTAAGTGCCATCGAGTCTATTCCTGCCCAAAGCGACCCTGTATAGGGTTTCTGAGGAGCAGTAGGTGGATATGTTTCAGTGCAGGGTAAGGGTGGGAAGGCCTGAGACAGAACAGGGTTTTCAAATGGGTGGGTGGAGTTCAGATAGAGAAGGTAGGCTTTGGTAAGGCCCGTGTATAAAGGGTAATTTTACTCAGCTTCCCAGAAAGTGAAAATAAACCTCCATGACCCTGGTATTTCTTTCCATCATATCTCCTCAGCCTCCTCCCCTTGAAATTATTTTTTAAATCACCATCAAATCATTTCTGCAAACTGTACATCCTTGTGGGAGCAGACCACCCTCATCTCTGTCCCTCAGGACGGCTGGTGGGTTTGAACTGCTGACCTTGCAGTTAACAGCCTGCAACTAACACTGCACCACAGGACTTCTTATAGACGAATTCTATTAGCTCTGTGATTGGGACAGTTGTGTCAGATAATGGAAACATCCTTTGTTTAGTAATAGGAGGACTAGAAAGATCAGTATTCCTCAGAAGAAAGTTCAGGTTAGGCAAACTTAGAGATGAAACAGGGTAGAGGTATCATCTAACTGATGACTTCCAGAGGAAGTGGGGTCTTGAAATACATGCCACAGTTATGTATTTAAAAAGGGATTTGGGGTGGGGAGGGTGGCAAATAACAGCCTTTCCTACTAGCAGGTAAGAAAATTATTGTCACAGTTTGCAATCAGGAAGGAGTGGAGTGAGCCCTGAACGGCTGCATTGTAGCCTCTAATTAAACAGCTGGGAGATGATGGGGTCCTATCAGTTGGAACAAAGCAGGAAAACTGTGGCCATGTGATACAGAGGGAATGAAGTCGAATGTGAGGGACAGACTGCAATAGCTTGATGGAAGGACACCTAGTTTTGAGGTAGCAGTAAGGCATGTTGTTTGTGGTCATGACATTGGAAGTCTCAACAATGTAGCTTGCTTTTATGAGCAGAATAGTCTGTTAGTAGAGCCCAAGTTTCTTTTGTACATAGTTTACAGTAAATTTAATGAGGATTCTACAGGTAGCGTAGATTGTTAATTTATTTTTAGTCCACCAATCCTCATCATTTTCCCAGATTATCTTGTTTTTTACCCTCCATCACAGACCAGATCTTGCGTCCATCTGTCAGGGCTGGAATGTTGATAGTGCAATTCTTTCAGTCAAAACTCTTTCTTTCCGGAAATAAAATCCGTAATTATTTCCTCTAACTACAGTATGAACCAATCCAGGGACTGGATTTCAGTTCTATAGGACTTGTCCAAGAAGCTATTTGTATTAATCTGTCATGGAAGAGCAAATTATATGCTAATATCCTGAAAGTCATACCCCACCAGAAAACTCTAGCAGCTCTGAAGTCCATATAAAACCAAGTTTTGGCAACTTGTGCATGGCTCGTTCAGACTTAGAATGTGATGTTAAAAACGTTTAACACGTCATGTGTTAAGTGGAGAGAAGACCAAAATTTATGTGGTGAAATCCTGTTTGTGCTGCCTTTCTGTTCGGGGAACTTGTTTTCATTTCTCTTGTACTGAAGAAATCACTAGGGATGAGGAGGTTAAGGAACTTCACAGCCTCGCCCCCTCCCTCATACTTTATAATTTAATAAAATGATGGTTGGCCAATTTTATTCTAAAGCTCACAAAATGATGTATAGTGGGAATATGCAGTATTGGAAATAGGTACAATTTTATTTTGTGAACTTCAGGATAAAACTGGCAAATAACCGCTTTATTAAATTATAAGGAGCTTTTCATAAGCTCTCCCTCCCTCTGGAGTACTCGGATGGTACAAATGGTTAACGTGTTCAGCTGTTAACCTAAAGATTGGATTAAGTTCACCCCAGAGGTGCCTTGGAAGAAAGACCTGATGATCTACTTCTGAGGGATAAAAAACAACAGTGAACTCTTCGAAGAGCCCTGGTTGTGCAGGCGTTAAAACGGTCGCTGTTAACCTAAATGTCTATGGTTTGAACCCACCAGCTGTTTTGCAGGAGAAAGATGTAACAAACTGCTCTATAAAGATTGCATCCTTGGAAATCCTTTAGGGTGGTTCTATTCTGTCCGGTATAGTCACTGTGAGTTGGAATGGACTCAACAGCAATGAGTTAGTTTGTTTTCATGGTGCCGCATGTCTGCCTTGATACACGTGAGAGCACCAAGAGTCAGAGTCAGTTTCACAGCAATGATTTTCCTGTATCCCCTCCACTCACCCAGTCCATGAAACTGATTTAATTTAAATGATACCGTGGCTTTCATTTATGGCACTTTTAGCTCCCATCAAAGCACCAGGCAGTTTGGAGAAACTGCCAGTGGGCTATTGTTTTGCCTTTTGGACATAGAAGAGACGTACTAGTTCTCAAATATACAATGGGTGATTTTTATCAGACTTGGAATTTGTTGTTCTAAATATGTTATTAAGTGCTGTCGAGTCGGTTCTGACTCATAGTGACCTTATGGACAACAGAACAACATTGCCCGGTCTTGCACCATCCTCACAGTTTTTATGCTTGAACCCTTTGCTGCTGCTAATGTGTGTCAGTCAGCCTACCTAGTAGGGAGTCTTTCTCTTTTTCACTGACCCTCCACGTTACCAAGCGTTATGTCCTCCAGGACCTGGTCCTTCAATATGATAATATGTCCACCGTATGAAAGATGAAGTCTGACCATCCTCTGGCTTCTTAGAAGAATCTGGCTTTACTTCTTCCCAAACAAATGTGGCTGTTCTTCTGGCAGTCCATGGTACTTTCAATAAATATTGTTTTCCTTATGGTATTATGTCTATAATTTAACTTACTGGGTCTATACTTTGTCCAAAAAAGGCACCTGATATATACTAATTCCTGTTTTTATTTTGAGGTATAAGTTTCAAGAAAAAGTGTGGGCATGGGAGATAGCAACCATTTGAAACACTATCAAGATTGTATGTTTCTTTCTTTCACATCAAGTGTCCAAGAAAAGAGAATCTGGAGTTACAATATGTAGAAAATTACTTTTAAGATTAAAAAATAAATGTTGTTGTTGTCAGGTGCCATCGAGTCGGAACCCGACTCATA
>NW_006408699.1:5590381-5603881 GCF_000296735.1 Chrysochloris asiatica
CCTCTCCTTTTCTGGAAGAGTGGCTGGTGGGTTTGAACTTCTGACCTGTGGTTAGCAGTCCGGTGCTTTATCCTGCAGCACCAAATGGAAAGAGGGCATGATTGAAAGGTGGCCCAAATAAGCATTGGTCAAAAAAAAATGTTCTCTAAGAGAAAAATCAAGGTCATTGAAACTCAGAATGATAAAATGAATAAAATGTTAAGGATGGCAAAGTCAAATTGTTAAATACAGATAGGTAAATAGAGTTGTCTAGTTTGGTGGTCAGATGATTTTGGATTTGACCCTGTAACTTTGGACATCTACCCACTTGTTTTCTAAACTATACAATGAGATTTAATATGAGTTGAGTACTTACTTTAGAGTGTTAGGGAGAGACTGGAGGAGATAAGCGGATCAATCCCTAAGTGAAATGCCTGGTTCTTTAGTAAACATGCCCCAGCTTCCCTCAAATTGATTCTGACTTATGGTGACGCCCTGTGTCTCAGACTAGAATTGTGCTCCACAGGGTTTTCAGTGGCTGATATTTCGGATGTGAGTTCCCAGGGCTTGCTTCTGGATGAATTTGTATCTCCAACCTTCTTGTTAAGAGCAGACTATGTTAATGGAGTACATTTACAGTTGGAAACTACCAGCTGTTCCGCAGGAGAAAGATGAGGCTTTCTGCTCCCATAAAGATTTACATCCTCGGAAACCCTGTACAGGGTCGTTATGAGTCGGAACCGACTCCACAGCACATAACCGCCCACCAAGTCCCAGTATTGTTACAGTGCTGATAATGTAATGACAACAGATTACTAAGAGAAATCACAGTTATTCAGATATGGAGTCCTGTGTGTGTATACACATATACATACATACAAGGGTAATTTTAAAAGTATTCCTACAAATTCAGAGAAACTGTTAATAAAAATACAAAGATGAGACCCTGTTGGTTTTCAACATATCCTCCATCTACATCTGTACATTTCTGAAGGTGATGTTTCCATCTCTATAACCCTTACCAGAAGTATTCTTTGCTTTTTGATTTACACCATATTGAAAGGATACTTTTGGCATTCTCAGGGGATTCAAACTATGTTCCTTTAATTGTTCTCTGAGTTTAGGGAACAAAAAGAAGTCTGAAGTGACAAACTCAGGGGTATAGAGTAGATGGGGTAAGGTTTTCCAGCTAAGTTCTTATACATAATAGCCTTTCTTACCCTCTGAATGAGCAGGTGCGTGGTCGTGATGGAAAACATATCCTTGATACAGTTGGCCTTTGTCTCACCAACCATTTTCAGTTTGATCAAAACTTCTTCCTAATTAGCTCCTGCGATCATCTTGTGTCCTTCAAGAAAATATATAACGATTACCCCTTTGGGATCCCCCAAAACAGTGCCTCAAACATCTAAGCTAACTTGGATTTGACCTCTCTGCCCAATTTTAACTGACCCAGCTGATTCCCTCAAAAGCCACTTTTTTGTTTGTACCTTTTTTTTTGGAAGGTACCATAATGAGACTAAGATAAGTGTGTTACAGAGAGAACATGTCTATAGTCATCTTTTGAGCATAGAGACATATTTAAACACATTTTGTTTGGAATAAACATAGGAATGTATGAACTGGAACCTAAGTAGTAATACTTTCAACCTTCTTGTTAAGAGGAGGGCATTGATGATTTACTACTGTCATAAATGTATGTGTGTGTGGATATATATGAACAAGCAAAGTCATAACACATACCACATAAAGAGCTAATAAAGAAATGCATTGTGGACTGGTAGTGATGACAATCCTTAGCAATAGTGAACACATGCGCTAGAAGGAAACAAGCCCTGCTAGCGTAGTGGATTATGAACGGGGCTGTTAAACCAGTCCGTCAGCAGTTCGATTCTCCCAGTGGTTTCATGGGAGAAAGATGAGGCTTTCTGCTCCCATGAAGATTTATACAGACAGGGTTGCCATGAGTCAGAACTGACTCGGTGGCACACAACCACCGTATACTAGAGAGTGACTTCACGTGGTGACTTCACAAGTTCTTTCAAAATGAGGTGAGTGATTGTATGACCTGTCTTTTAAGACTCTTTCTAACTCATATGTTAGAAATTGCATTGAGAATTTCCAGGAAGTTCTTATTGAAAGGTACTCAGTGTTGAGAGAATGAATAAACTAAATGAGTTTAGGCCACCGGACAAGACAAATGAACTTTCTGTAGAAGCTTCAGATGGGGAAGAATCTTTGGGTTCATCTTAATATTATAGATAACAGGTTTTATGCTCTTCATAAGTTTAGAAATATTTTTTATCCTGTTAATATTGTGGATTATCAACTAAAGTGTCTAACATGGATTCAAAAAATTGAATATAAAAGTGTATTATCATAAGTGTATTATAAACATAGTTTTATATAAGCTTTTTGATGCCCTTTTGTATAAAATGTTTTGTGTTTTTCTTTTTTCATAATGTATTTATTTCAGTGTGTCTGGCTTTACCCAGCTGTAAAATTGTGATGAGCAAAAGAAGTGCCAAACTTGGTCTCAAGCCCACACATGTTAGATTTTGAGCTAAATGCTAGCACCTTAACTTGGTATCAGTCAGATCTATAAATGGAGTTTAAAAAGAAACCTGGGATTTGGAAAGCAGTCCTGTTCTGCCCTGGTTATGTGTCTGTTTTTAGTAGAGTGTCATGGGAATGTTGTATCTCCCAAGAAGTTAGGATATGCTTGAGACATTGTAAGAGATGATGCTGATTTAAAAGTTGAAGTTGAGAGGTCTCTATCTAGCCCTTTTCTGAGTAGCTATTTACCTTGTCTCTGAAGTATCAAGTTCAGTTACCTAGGATGAAGGGAGGTGGAAAGTATGTAGACACTGGAGGCAAAAATTTGTATTCTGTATCTGCCAGGTATTATTTAGCGATCCACTGTAGTCTTTGATTTCTTAAGCACGTTGCTTAAAGATATTTGTTGTTAAGTGCCTTCAAGTTGGCTTCGACTGATAGCGACCCTGTATAGGGTCTCTGATGAGCCGCTGGTGGATTTGAACTGCCAACCTTGCAGTTGCAGTTCAGACTAACCTTGTGGGCCATTGCAGTATCCTGCTACACCACACCAGGACTCCTAAAGATATTTACTCTGTTATTAAGTGACGTTGAGTTGGTTCCTACTCATAGCGACCCTCTACAGGGTTTCTGAAGATCAGCTGGTGAGTTTGAACCGTGGATCTTGCGATTCAAACCAATCCTGTGGTCCAGTGCATGATCCCACAGCCCCACACCAGGATTCTAATGAGTGAGCGTTTAAGTAAATACCTTATCTCAAATTTGCATACCATTTAAAAAATATTTAGATGTGCTCATAAAATATCATTGCTACATTTTAAAAAACACCCAGTGCTTTCTTTCTTCACTGTTAGCCTTGGCTTCCTTGATGTCAAAGAAGTTAGTGAGATTTCTAGAACTATAGAACAGTAGCAATTTTTTCAGGTGGGTAACTGCTCAGTTTCAAATATCTGGTATTATGTAGTTATCTGGAATAGTAGAAGGGTTGATCATTTCAAGGGTTCTGTGAGGTCCTCCTTTGCGTGAGCTAGGTTTCCAGCATATACTTCAACCAATACAACCTGTTGTAACAGATTGTAAGGAGAGTCATATATGAAAATCCAGCTGTCTCCTAAGCCAAATGTTGTAGATATTTGCAAAAATACAAAGCTGACACTCTTTACACTATATCTCCATTGGAAAACAGTGTGTTTTTAAACAAAAAATTATAAAAAAATAGGGATGGTTGTATGTTAATGGTTTTGACAAGTAATTTTTTTTTAGTTCTCAGTTTTAAATACTTTTACTAAATATTGAGAGCTATAGCCCATATAGATAAGCCTCTTAGGATTCTAATAATATTTAGGAGTATCAAGAGCTCTTGAGGCCAAAAAATATGAAAATCATCAAAGGAAGGCACCCCTGAACTACTGAATTGTTTACCTTTACCAACCCTTCCTTTCTAACTCACATCTGAAAACTCCTTAGCCCTCAAATACTAGAACATGGGGTTTGAGAGTTTACTATCAAAACATTTTTTCTTTTTAATATATCTTGAAATTAGAAATAGAGCCATGAGATTTCAAATTGGGACTTAGAATATTGATTTTTTTTTTTTTTTTTACTTCCAAAGATAAATAAAGCATGATCAAGAAATACATTCCGAGCACGCCCCTCCTTTCAGCATTCTCTTCCCTTTTGGGTTTACTGTGTTTAGTAATTTGAACTGGTGAGCAGACACTGAACAAAATGGCAGCCACGAAGTGATAGTGATGTTTTCTGCCAGTGATTTTTTTGGGCAGATTTTGAGCTATTTAAAAACAGTAGATTAGCTTGGAGTGTGAATTTATAACTCATTTCGTTGTTCTATTTATGAGCATAAATTAGAGTTGTAATTTTGCTTGGCTGATATAGTAAAATAACAATCCTTTTAAAGTTATTTTAGGGCAGGGGCTTTTGTTGGATTTGCGTCTTGGAAGAAATACCAGTGGTGGTTGTTTCTTTGCTTTCCTGTATTTGTAAATAGTGAATGAATTCTTGATTTGAGACTTGTTAACTTCCCCAATGTTTACTTTACCTGAAATACAGATTAAGGTTACAGTGATGACAGAGGCCTTAATTTAACCAATCCTTAACAGGTGTGTGTATGTGTGTGTCTATGTGGTTCTGATTCTTTACAATTTAAACTTAAATTGAGCTGATTAAACAGAGAAATTTTAATTCAACAATTATTTATTTCTTCAAACTTTTTATTGTGAATTAAGTGATGGTTAAAGATCATCAGTTTTACATCCAGTAAATCAAATACTTTGTTTAATCTCAATGATTGCAATCCCCTACATGTAACAACAGTTGTTCAATATTTCCTCCCTGTGGCTCCTATTTCCATTCCACTGAGGTTAAAAGCCCACCAGCCACTCCTCAGAAACCCTATACAGGGTTGCTATGAGTCAGAGCCGACTCCACAGCACTTAAAAACGACTCCTTCAGCCTTTCTGAAGTTTGTCCTTAGGTAACTTTTGACCTTTTGATCTTGAATGGTTGACCATTGCTTGGAGAGCATTAGTGTTGTTGACCTCCCATATACCTATCTACTGCTTAGCTGAAAATTGGGCCATGTCGGTGAGTTCCGTTACAGACCTGAAGCCTGGCCAAGGGTCAGTCTCAGCTTCCTCCAGTCTCTTTTTGACCAGTAAGCCTGGTCTTTTTTTTTTTTTTTTTTTAATAGAATTTTGAGCTTCATGTCACATTTTCTTCCACTTATCTGGGACCTTCTAATGAGATCCCTTCTAGAGCAGTTAGTTGATAGTGGTAGCCTGGCACCATCTAGTCTCAGAGTCATGGTGACTGATGATCACATGTTCCATGGGTCCATTGAAGTAGTTGATTCCAAGCATCTTCAGTTTTCATCTCTCTTCTTCCTTTTGCACATGGAGAGACCAATAGTTGCACCTTAGATGGCCCTCATGAGCTTTTAAGATTCCGGTTGCTACTCATTAAAGTAGGATGTAGAACATTGTCCTTATGGACTATATTTATGCTAATTGACTATGGTGTCCTCTGAGACTGTGGTCCTGGGCCCCCAGGCCCAGCACTGACTGACTTTGAAGATACTTGGTAATGTCTCAGAAGTTTTCATCATTTTACCCTCCATATGTGTGCTTCACCACTTTCATAGGTGTGTTTGCAGCAGAGGTAAAACATGTACAGATATCCTCTGTTAAATCCTTGTGTATTTGTGGATATACTTCCACTCTCCTTCTCATACCTGTTCAGCCTGCGTATCTGTCCATGTGTCGACCAGTAAAAACAGTGTCATTGCAGAGCTGTGTATATAACAGTATTTTCCTCTATCCCCTTTAACTCTTGCCTTAATCCCTGTCTCTTCTCCTGTCTTCATCATTCTCCTACTAACCTCCCTTTTTCTTGTTTATTGCTTTCACTGTCACCCAGGTTAACGTGTGTCTACCCTTTAGCCATTGAATCACACTCCCTTCCCACCCACCCCTGCAAACTCAAAGAATGTTTCTTTTAGCATGAAAATCTTTTGCGTTTTTTTCAGTAGTGGCTTTGTATAACATTTGCCCTTTTGTGATTGACTAATTTCACTCAGCATGACTGAAGTCCTCCAGGCTCATCCATGTTATGAGGCTCTTCACAGATTTTAATTCAGGAATTTTTTAATGTGCGCCTACGTGTACCTATTTGGCTCTGGTAGTGATAGAAAGAGAGACTATATGTAACTCCTCCAATCATGGAATTTATTTAGAGGGAGACATATTTTGTTTTTGTTTTTAAAGCTACAAAACATTTGCTCTTTCAACATATTCTGTATATGCAGTTAGGTGGCATTTAATGCATTTATCATGTTATATAACAATAGCCACTGTGTGTTCTTAATTTTTCTGTCACCTTAACATAAACTCTGTTCCCCTTAAGAGTGTTAGCTTTTGACTTCAGGCGTGTGGGGGTGGGGGGAAGGAAGGGGCACTGTATGATGATGTAAGTAGCCCTGGTGTTGACAAGCAATGAACTAATGACAAGGTCGGAAGCTCAGACCACTCATAGGGAGAAAGATGAGACTTTCTGTTCCCATAAAGATTTACAGCCTGAAAATCCTGTACAGGAATGTTATGAGTCAGAATTGACTTGATGGTAGTGGGGCGGGTATAATGATATAGGTAGCTCTACCCCCAATTATAAGGAGCTCTGGTAGCGTAGTGGTTACGAATCGGGCTGCGAACCGCAAGGCCAGCAGTTCGTAACTACCAGCTGTTCTGCGGGAGAAAGGTGAGGTTTTCTGCTCCCGTAAAGATTTACAGCCTCAGAAACCCCGTACAGGGTCGCTATGAGTCGGAACTAACTCCATGACACATAACCCCCTTGCCCCCCAATTATAAAGAGCTCTGGTAGAGTAGTGGTTATGAGTCAGGTTGCTAACCTCAAGGTCAGCAATTCAAAACTACCAACTGTTCTGTGGGAGAAAGATGAGGCTTTCTGCTCCTGTAAAGATTTACAGACTCGGAAACCCTGTACAGGGTCGTATGAGTTAGAAGCGACTCCATGGCACATCACCACCACCACCCCAGTTATGTTAAAGGTTTAATCAATGTAGTAAATATATATTATTTGAATTACTTGGATACTTAACCTTTAACATCATATTAAAGCAATCTATTCACACTTGTCAGCATTTTTAGTTAGTACCAATTTTGTATTTGATAGGGTAGGATGAAGGTCAGAGTAAAATCCTGTGGAGATTCTTAACCTTATATCTGATACTGTTTTCATTTCCTGTTCTTTATAAGGGAATACACTCACAGTAGCCTTAACATGGACACCAAGAGGAGGTGCACCTAACTTGTCATTAAGATAACTTTGCTTAGATCCATGTGAAAAGTCTATGTTCAAAGAATTAAGGTATAATATATATGAGGGGAATTGTAGGAAGGATGTTGAATAGGAATTTGAAGATTGCGGTGTGCTTAATTTGTCATCCTGCAGTTAAAATATTTTGTTTTACTAAAATCTTTTCTTTTCCCTCCACAGTTGTACAATGGTAAATGGAGTGATGATTCTTCCTGTGCTAATAATGATTGCGTTCCCTTACCCTAGCATGGAAGGTAAGTGACTCACAGCTACTTGGTGAAGTATAAATACATTGTGTACTGCTTGGCTTTCTGTAAGCCAAATCGGTCATATTCAATACCCCCTCTTTATAGGTAATATTTGGTGATGCTCTTTGAACGAGTACTGTTGGTGCACTGGGTTAGTAACTGACTGCTAATTGAGAGATTGGCAGTGCAAATCCATTAGTTACTCCACAGGGTTAAGGTGTGCAGTCTGCTTCTGTGTGGCCTTGGAAAACTATTGACACCAGTTGTATGAGGAAACTTCAGAAAGTTCATAGAAATATAGAATTGAAATATAGTAGAATTTTTCCACAAATTTTTTAAAGTCCCCTCATACTTTGTCTTCTAGGTTGCTATGAGTCAAAATCAACTCAAAAGAAAGGGGATTGCCTTTTTTTTTTTTTTAATGTTTATTGCCCCTTGGCATGAAGCTGGGTGGGCTTGATGGCAAGGAAGACTGTAGAAGAATTGATGCTTTTGAGTTATGGTGTTGGAGAAGAATATTGAAAGTGCCGTGGGCTGCCAAAAGAACCAACAGATCTGTGTTGGAAGAAGTGCAGCCAGAGTGTTCTTGGGAAGCCAGGATGGCCAAACTTTGTCACTCATACTTAGGACATATTGTCATGAGGGACCAACCGCTGGAGAAGAATATCATGTTTGGTAAGGTGGAGGGTCAGAGAAAAAGAGGAAGACCCTCCAGTGAGATGGATTGGCAAAGTGACAGCATCAGTGGGTTCAATTGTGGCAACAATTGTGAGGTTGGCCCAGGATCGGGCAGTGTTTCATTCTGTTGTACATAGATAGGGTGGCTATGAGTTGGTACCGACTCGATGGCACCTAACAACAACAACAATAACTGCAAAGCCCCTTGACTATTTTGAAGTGAAATTCTTTATCTAGGAAAGGTACAGTATATTACAATTTGAAATATATATATATAGATAATGCCATAGCTGAGATAAATACAATGGGAAATACAGAGAATATTCTGTAATCAACAGTAAAATTATATATTAAAAATGAAGTACATTTTAAGGGAGTTAGACATGAGTCTGTAGAACAGCATCTTCAACTCAAAGAATATAAACTAGGGTCTAGGAGCAAACATTCCACAATAAGATATAAGTCACAAGAATCAAATTTTAAACTGGACTATGGGTAATTTTCCCTTCCTGTTAGGATAAGCAAGGAGCTCTGGTAGCATAGTGGTTATGAGTCTGGTTGCTAATCTCGTGGTCAGCAGTTCGAAACTACTAGCAGTTCCTTGGGAGCAAGATGAGGCTTTCTGCTCCTACAAAGATTTACAGCCTTGGAAACCCTGTAAGGGGACGTTATGAGTTAGAAAGAACTCGACGGCACTTAACAACATCTATGTCAATATGTATGTATAAATAAAATTTCAAAGGGCAGCTTGAGAAGACAATGTCAAGTATTATAATTAAATGTGCCAATTTTTTTTGGAGTTAGAAAACCAAAAGGGAAGAACACACTTAGCATTTCTCAAGTTGAAAGAACTAAAGAAAAATTTAAGTCTCAACTTGCTGGATTCTATGGGCAAAATACTGAATGATGCAGAAAGTATCAAAAGAAGATGAAAGTAATATACAGAGTCACTATAGCAAAAAGAAATGGTTGATGTTCAGTCAATTCAACAGGAAGCATATGATCAAGAGCCATTGATACTGAAGGAAGAAATCCAATGTTCACTGAAGGCATTGTAAAGAACAAGGCTCTAGTAACTGAGTGAAGTCTTCCAACAAACTGATGCAGTACTGGAGGCACTCAATCATTTGTGCTAAGAAATTTAGAAGACAGCTACCTGTCCAACTGGCTTGAAGAGAGAAATCCATATTTGTGCCCGTTTTGAAGATATATGACCCAACAGAATGCAAAAATAATCCAACAGTATCGTTAATATTATATGCAAGTAAAATTTTCCTAGAGATAATTTTAAAATGGTTGCAACAGTATTGACAGAGAACTGCTAGAGGTTCAAGCCAGATTCAACGAAAGATAGAGAACAAGGGATAGTCTTTTTGGCATCAGATGGATCTTCACTGAAAGCAGAGTATACCAGAAACATTTTTACCTGTGCTTCATTAACTGCACAAAGGCTTCCGACTATGTGGATCATGACAAACTATGGACAACATTGTGGAGAATAAGTATTCCGGAACACTTAATTGTTCTCATGTGCTTGTAGGCAGTCATTTGAACAGAAAAAGGGAATATTGAATGGTTTAAAATTAGGAAAGGTGTGCACCAGGGTTGTATCCTTTCACCATGCAGTGATTCTGGAAGCTATGTCACAATTATTTAAAACACCAGCAGGTTCACCTGTGGTGGATAGGTTTCAGCGGAGCTTCCAGATTTACTAGGAAGAAGGAACGGCTGACTACTTCTGAAAGATTACCCACTGCCAACTTTAGGAATACCAGTGGAACAAAGTTAGATACAGTGCTGTAAGATAAGCCCTTCAGGTTGAAGGCAATCAGAATACAAGTGGGGAAGCGCTACATGGAACAAAGCTTTCAGGACCTTCATTTGCTGTTGGGCACTATTCAAAATGAAGAGAAATTGTAGCAAATTTCCATTAATAATTGGAACCTGGAATGTATTAAGTATTTGTTGTTGTTGTTAAGCATCGTTGAGTCGGTTCTGACCCATAGCGAGCCTGCATAAGGTTTCCAAGGAGTGACTGGTGAGCTAGAACTGCCGACCTTGAGCTTCAAATTGACTTTGCAGTGTAACGCATTAACCCACAGCGCTACACCAAGACACGCTGTATGAAGTATAAACCTCAGATAAATCTAAGTTGTCAATAATTAAGTGGAGTGTATAAAGATCGATATCCTAGGCATTAGTGAACTGAAATGTACTGGTATTGACCATTTTGAATCTGTTGGTTATATGGTTTACTCTTCTGGGATTGACAAATTGAAGAGGAATGGTATCAGTTTCACTATATCTTGAAGTGCAATCCTTTCTGTAATAGGATAATACACATATGCCTTCAGAGAAGACCAATTAATATCATTATTATTCAAATTCACAACCATCCATTAAAGCCAGTGATGATGTAATTGAAGAATGTTACTGCTTACTCAGTCTGAAATTGATCATACATTGCAGTCAAGATACATTGATAATTATTGTTGATTGGAAAATGAAAGTTGGAAACAAAGAAGGATCAGTAGGAAAATATGCCTTTGTCAGTAGATAGGATGCTGGAGATGGCATGATGGAATTTTGAAAGACCAACAAATTATTCATTGCAAATGCTGCTTTTCAGCAACATAAATGGCAACTGTCTACATGGACCTCACCAGATGGAATACAGAGATATCAAATTGATTACATCTGTGTGAAGAGATAGCAGAGAAGCATTAATATCACAGCCAAAACAAGGCTTGGGGTCAGCTGTTTAACCTGCATCAATTGCTCATGTGCAAGTTCACGTTGGAGATAAAATAAAAACAAGTCCATGAGAACCAAATATGACCTTTAGTATGCTGTTGTACCAAGTTGGCTCCAACGCATAGTAACATAGTAACACTTTATAGGGTTTCCGAGGAGCAGCTGGTGAGTTTGGACCACTGGTCTCATGGTTAGCCCAGTGCTTATCCTATAGCTTTACCCCAAGGCTCCATCCTTTAGTATATCACACATGAATTTAGAGAGCATTGCAAGAACAGTGATGTACTGTATTGGACAAATCTGTTGCAACAGACTTCTTAAAGTGCCCAAAACCAAAGATAATCAGTTTGAGGGCTAAGGTGTGCCTGACCCAAGCCATGGTATTTTTAATTGCCTCATATGCGTGTGTAAGTTAGACAAAGAATATGGAAAACTGTGAAAGAATTGGTGCACTTGAATTATGATGCTGACAAAGAATATTGAAAGTACCCTGCCATAAGAACAAACAAATCTCTCTTGGAAGAAGTGTCCGCCAGAATGTTTCTTAGAAGCAAGAATGGCAAGACTTTGTCTCATGTGTTTTAGACATGTTGTCAGCAGAGACCTGTCCTTGGAGAAGGACATCAGACTTGGTAAAAGAGCCCTCCTCCCCCAAGGAGATTGACTGACACAGTGGAAGCAACAGTGTGCTCAGAGAAAAGCAATAATAAAACAACCGTGGTGAGATTCATGCAGGGCCAGGCAGTGTTTTGTTCTGTTGTGTATCAGGTTACACTGAGTGGGAACTGACTTGATGGCACCTAACAACAACAACACCACAGTGTCATATATACACTGGATTTCAAATATCTATTGCATCCTGCCCCACGCATTTATCCCTGACAATTTAGCAGTACATAATGTAGCTCACTTTAGTTTTCGGTTGGACAGCACTGGAGTCTTGGTGTGCTGTTGTGGGAAAAGCACTGGGCCCACAAGATTGGTTTCATCTGCAGGGTTGGCAGTTCAAATTTACCAGCTACTCCTCGGAAACTACACACAGGGTTGCTATGGGTCGGCTCCAACTTGACGGCACTTAACAGTAACAACAATGTAGCTCGCTTTATTTTTCTGTAGACAGCACAGGTACAGACCAATTCAGTTGTCAAGAATCAGATTCTACTCCAGTTGTGTGAGGAAGCTTCATAAAGTTTGTGAAAAAATTGTATTGTCTTTCAATTCCACATATCCACAAACTTCTTGAAGCCCACTGGTCTGTTGCTACTAACATTCCATTACACAGCAGTTACGGCAGTTCAAGTCAGGGGGCTTTAGGAGGGTATGGATCCTATGTGACCATTTTAAAGGAATAGGGGGCATTTTAACTAGAAAAAGGGGAAGATCTTAGCTTTAAGAACTATTAAGAAGAAATGGTGGTGGTGGTAATGTGCCGTGCAGTCCGTTCTGACTCATAGTGACCCTGTACAGGGTTTCCGAGACTGTAAATCTTTATGGGAGAAGAAAACCTCATCTTTCTCCCACAGAACAGTTTCAAACTTCTGGCCCTGAGGTTAGCAGCCCGATTCATAACCACTACACTACCAGAGCGTTATATTAAAGCTGGGAAGATGTGAGGAGTTAGCAGTGGTTCTCAAGTAAGAGTGATTTTACCCACTCGGGGATATTTGGCAATGTCTGGAGATATTTACAACAGACTAGTTGTTAAGATTCCCCTCCCTCTGTTTTTAATTGCTAAACAATAGTGTCATTATTTAAAACTCTAAGAGATGTTTTAGAATGAAGAGTGAAAAGTTCTGTTCTCTAAATACATGCACTGTATTAACTCTGCATGACTGCAAAGTCAATTTGAACTGAAAGGTCAGTGGTTCAAGCTCTTGGAGACCCTGTACAGGATCACTTTGGGTCAGAACTGACTTGATGGCACTTAAAAACAACGAAGAATAGATAGGGGAAAAAAAAGTTTAAGAGAGAAAGGTGCAGAGATGTACTACAGAGAATGGAGGAGAGGTAGGGAAAGAAGGGGAGAAAAATGCATTTATAGAGCAGTGTTAAGAGTCATGACCTCTAAATGCTGCAGTGAAGGTGGGTACTAAAACGAGGTATTTTGAGCTAAAATGGAAACAGATTGGACTTCTCTAACTATGAAATATATCACCAGTACTAGGACGTTTTGAGTCCTGGTGTGGCGCCATAGGTTAAGCTCTAGACCTCAAGTTCAGTTTGAACCACAAGATCAGCAAATCAGACTTACCAGCCAGCTACTCTTTGGAAACCTTGTCTTCGTCTGGAAGCTCATCTGAAACCTGTCCACCATGGGTGACCCTTCTGGTATTTATACTACCCATGATATCTCAAGCGAGTAAAGTTTTGCTAAAGGTAATACAGAAACGGCTACAATCATACATTGACAGAGAACTTCCAGAGGTTCAAGCTGGAT
>NW_006408699.1:5605836-5615893 GCF_000296735.1 Chrysochloris asiatica
TCACCACTGGACCAATAAACAGCATTCTTATCAACAGAGAAAAAGTTGAAGTTGTCAAGGACTTCATTTAGTTTGGATCAACCATCAACACTCATGGAAGCAGCAGTCAAGAAACCTATGATGTATTCCATTAGGCAGCTCTTCTGCACAAGAACTTTTTAAAATGTGGAAGAGCAAAGATGTCAGCTTGAGGGCTAAGGTGCATCTGACCCAAGCCATGGTATTTTCAGTAACCTCATATGCATGCAAAAGCTGGACAGTGAATAAGGAAGACCATAATAGAACTGATGCATTTGAGTTATGATGTTGGAGAATATTGAAAGTGTCATGGGCTGCCAAAAGAGCCAGCAGATCTGTGTTGGAAGAAGTGCAGCCAGAGTGTTCCTTGGAGGCCACGCTGGCCAAACTTTGTCACTCATACTTCGGACATATTATCAGGAGGGACCATTTGCTGGAGAAGGATATCATGTGTGGTAAGGTGGAGGGTTAGAGAAAAAGAGGAAGCCTCCCAGCAAGATGAATTGGCAAAGTGGTGCAGCATCAATGGGTTCGAGTATGGCAACAATTGTGAAGTTGGCCCAGGAACAGGCAGTGTTTCGTTCTGTTGTCCATAGGGTCGTGATGAGTGGGTACTGACTCGATGGCACCTAACAACAACTTTGGAAACCCTGTGCAGGGTCACTATGAGTTAGAAGCAACTCCAGGGCACTTAACTACTAGGACATTTGCAAATATAGAAGAGCACACTCTCCATTAGTTATAGTAGCTCATTTTCTCGGGTTTGCAATTTTTTTTTTTTAAGTAATGCTCATGATGGTCTGTTGCTATTAAGCACTGTCAAGTTGGTTCTGACTCTTTGTAATCCTGGATAGGGTTTCCTAGGAGCATCTCATGGATTTCAACTGCTGACCATGTGGTTATCGGGCCAGCACTTATCCTATAGCACCTCATCAGGACTCCTTGGCAGTGAAAATAAAAGTCTAGGGTACTTTTAATATCCAGCCGATAAATTCAACAAAACAGATCTAACATCTGATTTTTTTTTTAAATGCATTAAAATAGCTATTTAGTATAAAGTTTTACATTTTTAAAGCTTTTTAAAATAGGATGTTCAGTGAGTATTACAACCCAGAGTGTTCTCATCATAATAGTTACTGCCTTAATGTTGTCTCCTCTCGGTGACTCAGATTCCTGTTAACTGTCAATAACATATTCTATGAAAAGAGTCTTTGTTCTTAAATATTTACTAGGAATTATATATAAAAAAAAACCAGAACAAACCCAGAGAACCTGTATTTATAATACACTCTAATATATTCAACATTAGTCACAAAGCAAATGTTAAGTACAAATTACTTAAGCAAAAGCTGTAAATAATAGGGCAGATAACTAAAATCTTTATGATAGCCTCATGGATGGTCTAGGGCTGAACTTTTGACTAGCAGGTTTGAAAGGAAGCTGACCCAGGTTGGATGTTTACAGGATAGCAATGGTACCTTGTTAATTTGTACTTCAGTGAAGTGCACTGGCGTTTCTTGGAGCTTAAATAAGAGTGTTGAAGATTATGTGTTAGAATTGGTAGCTTTCCCATTTGATTATCCAAAATTAATCACTCTTTCTGAAATAATCCAGCTAACCAGCTTCAACGAACCAACCAAAAAACACATAGTTCATAAGTGAAACCCTTCAGAAGATACTTTAAAAAAAATCTTTTGCGGTGACATACTTAGAGATTATTAAGTACATTACAAAGGACAGGGATTGTCACTTGCCTCTGTTAATAGTTTTTGATGTAGAGATACTGCCTGATATATTTTAGTGTAGTCTTCCTTGTTAGGTACCGTTGAGTCAGTTCCAATTCACTGCAACCCTGTGTGTATCAGAACGAAACACTGCCCAGTCGTGCACCATCCCCAGGATCGTTGCTATGTTTCAGTCCTTTGTCATAGCCAGCATGTCAACCTATTTTATTGAGGCTTCCTTTTTTTCTTCTGTCTTCTCTTCTGAGTCAATCAAATTTTATTTTTTACCCTTTATCTTTCAAATTAACCCAGGGTCTCTTAACTATTGATTTGTTGCTTGATTAGAAAGAGTAATAACAATTCAAATAATGGGTCCAGAGCATTTGATTTTATGGAGATTGACAAGTATGAAAGTTCGCCAGAATATGTTGAAATTGTATTCTGTGGAACCCTAAATGACATGGGGAACAAGTGAATTTGGAGACTACTGTCTGCTATAACTTCCTCTTTGATAATTATGTTGTTATTTTCAATGATTTCAGTGATACCTGACCGTAGAACTGTCCCTTGTGGTATCCTAGGAGTCCTGGTGTGGCGCTGTGGGCTAATGCGTCAGACTGCAAAGTCGTTTGAACTGCACAATCTGTGGTTCAAGCTCACCAGCTGCTCCTTGGAAACCCTATACAAGGTCGCTATGGGTTGGAATCGACTCGACGGCCCTTAACAACAACAACAACAATCTTTATTTTATGAGAGCAGATCTTTAGGTCTCTTCTTCCTAGGAGCACTTTGGTGTTTGACCAGCTTACCATTTGACCTTTTAGTAAGCAGTTTCAATTGCACCTGACCCCTGAGCTATCAGGGTTCCTCTTGATAATAATATGTAATACTTAGCTAAATGCTAGGCTGTTTTATATAGATTATCTTCCAGTTTTCATGATTACCTGATGAGAGGTTTTTTGTTGTTTTTTTTAAGATGTGGTTAGAATAGTTAAAACTGCTGCTTAGGGTTGTGTAGCCAACAAGAGATATGGTATGCTTTAAAGGTGTTCACAAGGTTCAATCATAATCAACCCTCATCAAAATTTTGATTTTTTTTCTGTGTGTCTTATGTTAGCTACAGAGAGATCTGGTGGCATAGTGGGTTACACATTGGCCTGTTAACCAGAAGGTCAGCAGTTGGAATCTCCCAGCTGCTCCATGGTGGCTTTCTGCTCCCGTAAAGATACACAATCTTGGAAACCCTATACAGGGTCACTATGAGTCGGAACTGATTCAACTGCATACTACTGTCAGAAGCATGCATGCTATAGCTCCATTTTCATTGTATTTGGTACAAGGTAGAGTCCAGCTCAATCCAGTCTGAGAAGGCGAGATGAAAGTTGTAATAAATAGCAGCTTCACCTGGGTTTGTGTTTTTACTTCTCAGCTGTCATGCCAGTATTCATTTTTCATGTTTATTATATATACAACTCTAGCTGCAGGAAGAGTTTTATTTGCTCTCACACAGAAGAGCACTTGAGTCTTAATTAACTGTATATCCTTCCCTTTCCTTACCATTAATAAGACTAATCATGCTATAATGCTGCTATTATGCTGCTGGGGAGAAGTCCATTTTTGTTCCAGAACTTCCTTGTTTGGCTTTCCTTCTGTCCCTGTGAGCAATTGCAGGTGAAGACCATGACACACATACTTAAAATGGAATATCGCTTCTTCAGAAATACTTCAAAGCTACAGACGGCCCACATTTTATTAAATTTGAAAACCACAATTAGATTTTACTATAGCAGTGAAGGCTGGACTGTTTCACAGAGTTTTGTTATAAGAGATTTTGGCCGGCCCTACAAAAGACTGCTTGGTCTTAAATGATTTTCTGGGTGGACTTGATTTTAGTATTTCCAAAGACATCATCACTCAGACTTTCCAGTCCAATTACCCAATGAGAGAAAGAAGGGGATAATGTCAATAGACTTTTTGTTAGGGTCCACAAAGGTGCCCCTCTTTGCCTCTGGGAGGAAGAATACAATAGGCCTTTCTTTGAATATCTCATTATTGAGGATTCAGGAAGTTCTTGAAGGGGTGAATGGACGGGAGCGAAATGGCTCAGTATTAAATTTTGTTACTCTCTCATTACTCCTATTGTTCAGAATAAAATTTTTTTATCTGTGACATATTATCAAACAAGAGACTTTTTGGGAAAGAGATGTGATGTACTGAGCTATTTGACACGACCAGGACCTAAGATAAAATATCTGGTGAAGCTGCACACTTTTAAGATATTGGTGCTTTGTTGTCAAAGTTTCTCATGTAACAAAATGATGGCTTGTTAGCCTAATACAAGGTGAGCTGTAACAGAGTTTCCTTTTAGATTTTCTCTTCTTGGACATGTTTGGCTCAGCTGTGGATAATTAACCTAGAGCCACTTCCAATGATTTTTATAAATGGAAAATGCAAAATGTTCAGATTTAATGCATTTCTATGGAAGAAGGATGTGGGGAGGATTCTAAAAAGTCAGTCAAACAGAGTTAAGTATTGAGCAGTGTAAGACCCAACCTTATTAAATTGTTTCCCGTGGTCAACAGAGTTCAGTGCCGAAGCTTCTAAATTTTGTTTTTCTAACGATAGGATTCAGGAACGAGAGGGTGGATGTATTTTGTCTCTTAAGGAAAATATAATAAAGCAGGAAGTTTGTGAGAATGTCATACAGGCAACTCTCAGTGGAAGGAAGGAAAGGAAGGAAAAACATATAAAAATTAATTAGAGTACAACAACTCTAACTGTCCTCCTGAACTTCCCTTTGCAGCCCAGCATGACCTCAGGCAAGCTTCCATCACTAATTAATGATTATTCTCAGTAGTCAGGATTACTCAGAACTAATGCTGATTCCAAGGTAGTTTTAGGAAGATGCAGTGTGGGGTGGTTTCAAACTTTCGACTGTGAGCCAACTGTAATCAGGGCTTCAAATCAGTTCATTCTGGTTTCACTCACTGCTGAGAATTTGTATTTCTATATCAGATGTATAAAGGAGCTCTGGTAGCGTAGTGGCTACGAATCGGGCTGCGAACCGCAAGGTCAGCAGTTCGAAACTACCAGCTGTTCCGCGGGAGAAAGATGAGGCTTTCTGCTCCCATAAAGATTTACAGCCTCGGAAACCCTGTACAAGGTTGCTATGAGTCGGAACCGACTCCACGGCACATAACAAAAACATCATCAGATATATACGGAATCGGAATCTACATTTTTACAAGATTCCCCAGGGATAAAAATCCCCTGGGGTGTGTAAGAATCACTTGGGGAATCTTTGTTAAAATCTAAATTTTGATTCAACATCTCTGGGGTGGTTGTTATTAAGTGCCATCCAGTTGGTCCCAATCGATAGCGACCCTGTATAGGGTTTCCGAAGAGCAGATGGTGAGCTTGAACCACTGACCTTGCAGTTCAAACTGACTTTGCAGTGCAGTGCATTAACCCTTAGCATCACACCAGAACTCCACATATCTGGGGTGGAAAGGAATATTCTCAGTTGAGGGTAAAATCTAGCATAAACTGTTTTCTAGCCCTGATTGTGGTGTGCGCTCCATTTTATGAAATAACATGCTTACTTGTGTCATACCCTTTATAACAAATAAAAAGGAAAGCAGAGAGGAGAGGGACCTCAGTGCCATCAAAGGAACAGAGCCTAGGGTTGAGTGTATTCTTTGGACCTAAGATCCCTAAATTGGGAAGTGCCCAGATTTAGAAAATTTATGCCGCAAAACCAGTGATCTCCAAGGAATGCTGACTCCAAAAACCCATAGAGAAAGAAAGTCTTCTCCCTGGATCTGGCTCCCAGAATTTGGACTCCTAGCCTCCTAAACAGAGGAAATAAATTTGGGTGTTTGAGATATCCACTGGTAGTATTTCTGTTGTAGCCCCACTAGATAAAACTCAGTGCTTATAAATGACTTGCGCACATCTGAAGCGAAAATTTCATGAAATAGTAATGATTTCTATTATCTTTGATGCATTCCTACTTTTTCTCTTTTTTACTCTAGCTGCATTTTATTTAAAAGGAAACTTGTCTTGAATCACTAAGTTGATTTCACTTCCCACTCATTGGTCATCACTCACAGCTTGAAAGAGACTACTCCAGACTTCTTCACTGCCCAGAAGCTGAAAGCTTCTGCTGTCTGCTGAAAGCTCTGACAACCTTGGGTCATTTGGTAGATTCTTCAGAACAGCCAGCAGTGAACCTTTTTCTTCTTTTTTCCTCCACAATTTCATGTTGCCTGACCACCCTTTCTCTCTAAGCCTGTGATTTGACAGGAAGAAGGAAGTTTATATTTGCACCTTCTCAGGCTTTTGGTCATACATAACACTGGAGCAGCTGCTGTCTGATTCTAATCAGTTGGATGTGTGCTCTGCAGAGCAGGGTGTTTCCTAGATCCATGTTTAATGCTGCATCTAATTCTTTGTTATGGGTTAGAGCAGAACACGGCCTTTCCAAGGATATAAGTATTTCAGGGATGCGAGAAAAGGACTAGGAGAAATCACTTCCTCTTGTCATTGTTGTTGTTGTTAAATGCTGTCAAGTCAGTTCCAACTCGTAGTGACCCTGCATAGGGTTTGGTGTGTTGTTGTTATTAATGTGCCACGAAGTCGGTTCCGACTCATAGCAACCCTGCACAGGGTTTCTGAGGCTTCAGATCTTTACGGGAGCAGAAAGCCTCATCTTTCGCCAGCAGAACAGCTGGTAGTTTCAAACTGCCAACTTTAAGGTTAGCAGCCCGATTCGTAACCACTAAACTACCAGAGCTCCTTACACCAGAGTAGGGGTGGTGAAATGTCAATCCTTTTTTTTAAACTTTTCATTATGAAGTGATTGAAAAATGCAGCCGATGTGTTTTCCTCACTTATCCCACTTTGCCCCTGAGTTTCCTGTTTCCATTTCTCTTTCTTTCCTAACTCTTCTGAACTTTGTCCTTGGCTCAGTGCTACCCTTTTGATCGCAGTGGTTGGTTATTTTAAAGTGTGGTTCCCTAGTTTATGGTGCCCCTTATATAGATGTGTCTATTGTTTGGCTGAAAATTGAGCCTTCAGGGTAACTGAAAGATGACTAAAACTTTCAATCTTTTAATTTATTTTTTAAAGCTTTTATTGTGTATTGAGTGAGTGAAGGCTTACAGGGTAGATCAACATTTTTACATTCAGCAAATCATTGCAGTGATTACAATCCCCTCCATGCACGTTCAACTAGCAGTGTTTACCTCTATTACTTTTTTTTGATGTACACATGCCACACTGTAAATATATATTCATTTAAATGTCTGAAGGGCACATTTTGCCAGCCAGCCTCCTGCCCGCAGGCACACTTGAGTTTCTCAGTTCATGGGCCTGAGTCCTCTGCTTCTCTATCTCTCTGTGCCATCACCTCTGCCACCATCTCTGTTTTCTCTGCTTTGTGGTTAAGATTCCTCACTTCTCTCAGGCTCGTCCCTCTTGATGGTCCTAGCGTTCTCTGTTCCTGAAATGACAGATTAATTGCTCCGCAATTTTAGTTATACCTCTTCTACATTTACAGTTGTGACAATTGCCATTAGACATAATAATTACTCACAATTGAATCATGAAATCATGTCCCCTCATCACCAGACCCATCTAGACAAGAAGAAAATTATTCATTGGGTTTCTGTCTTATTCCCATTCTTCAGACACTAAGCACCCTTATGAAAACTTGTAAGCCAGACACTTTGTGCCTTTATAGCCTCCCAGTTTTGATAACCGAAGTCTAAGTTGTCCATCACTATCAAACCAGTGTACTTAGGAGGCATGCTTGATCCTTGATATAAAGAACTCTTTCTTATTCAGTTGAAATTTTGGACACTTTCTGTATAAGCAAAGGTCCAGGTGATCAGGTTGTAGCAATTTACGCTTGCTCCCTATATTATAAGGAGCTTTGGTAGTATAGCGGTTATGAATCAGACCGCTAACCGCAAAGTCAGCAGTTCAAAACTACCAGCTATTTTGCAGGAGAAAGATGAGGCTCTGCCCCGTAAAGATTTACAGCCCCGGAAACCCTATACAGGGTTGCTATGAGTAGGAACCGACTCCACAGCACACAACCACCAACCACCACCCTAATCATATTTCTTTACCTTTATCTGGTTGAACTATGGTCAGCAAGTCATCCAAGCTAGGTCAGATGAGTGCTATTTGCAAGTTTGGGAGTTCTTGCCAACCTCCCGCACTTCAGGCCAGCTGGCTGCTTGATTCTTCACTCTAGCCCCCCAGTGGCTAGGTCAGGGTCCCTGAATGTCAAACCAGCCAGCTCTTCCTCTTCTCTTGTTCAAGGTCATTGAGTGTCCATGGTCAGCCCAAGGTTTATTTGCTACATTTCCCTGACTTCTACTCACAAAGTGACCACAAGGTAATCTTTTAAAACACAAAACAAAAAAAAAACCCTTTGTATATTTTAATTCAAATGGTGAGTTACAGGGAAAGAACCTTGAATAAATCTTCCATTTACTTATTTTTGCTGCGTTTTTGAGTTCTGACACATATATTAGAATAGCTTTAGAAGATGGGCATTCAGTGATTCATTCAAGAGAGTTGTAAGGAATAAGTTGTTGTTAAGTGCCTCTGAGTCAATTCAGACTCCTACCGACCCTGTATAGAGTTTCTGAGGAGCAGCTGGTGAACTTGAAACACTGATCTTGTAGTTCAAACCGACTTTTCAGCCTAGTGCTTATCCTAAAGTGCTACACCAGAACTCAAAAGAATAACTATTGTTGCTAAGTGCCATCTGCTTGGTTCCTAATCATAGCGACCTTGTATAGGGTTTACAATGAACGGCTGGTGAGGCTGAACTTCCAACTTCGTGGTTCAGAACGACCTTGGGGTCCAGACCTTGTGGCATCATCTCATAATGCCACACCAGGACTCCGCTTATCCTAATTGTTGTTGTTGTTGTTCTTAGGTGCCATCGAGTCAGTACCAACTTATAGCGACCTTATGCACAGCAGAACGAAATACTGCCCGATCCTGGGTCAGCCTCACTACTATTGCCACGCTTGAGTCCATCGATGCTGCCACTTGGCCATTCCATCTAGTTGGGGGTCTTCCTCTTTTTCTCTGACCCTCCACCTTACCAAACATGATATCCTTCTCCAGCGACTGGTCCCTCTTGATAGTGTGTCCAAAGTATGAAAGATGAAGTTTGGCCATCTTAGCCTCCAAGGAGTACTCTGGCTGCACTTCTTCCAAAATGGATCTATTGGGTCTTTCAGTATTCTCCTCCAACACCATAACTCAAAAGCGTCAATTCTTCTATGGTCTTCCTTACTCACTGTCCAACTTTTGCATGCATATGAGGTTATTGAACATACCATGGCTTGGGTCAGGCGCACCTTAGTCCTCAAGCTGACATCTTTGCTCTTCAACACTTTAAAAAGGTCTTGTGCAGTAGATTTGCCTAATGCAATACATCATTTGATTTCTTGACAGCTGCTTCTGTGAATGTCAATAGTTGATTAATGAAGTCCTTGACAACTTCAATTTTTTTCTCCATTGATAAGAATCCTGGTCCAGTGGTGAGGATTTTTGTTTGTTTGTTTTTTAACATTGAGATGTAATCCATATCAAAGGCTGTGCTCTTTGATCTTTATCAGTAAATGTTTTAAGTCCTCTTCACTTTCAGCAAGCAAGATTGTATCATCTGTGTATCGCAGGTTGTTAATGAGCCTTCCTCCAATCCTGATGTCACGTTTTTCTTCTTAGAATGCAACATCTCAGATTATTTGCTCAACATACAGGTTGAATAAGTATGGCGAAAGAATACAACCGTATCACACACCTTTAAAAATTTTAAACCAATCAGTGTTCCCATGTTCTGTTTGAACAACTGCTTCTTGATCCAGGTACAGATTTCTCATGAGCACAATTAAGTGTTCAGGAATACTCATACTTCGCAATGTTGTTCATGGCTTGTCATGATCCACACAATCAAAAGCCTTTGCGTAGTCAATAACACACAGGTAAACATCTTTCTGGTATTCTCTGCTTTCAGCCAAGATTCATCGGACATCAGCAATGATATCCCTCATTCCACTGCGTCTTCTGAATTTGGCGTGAACCTCTGGAAGTTCTCTGTCAATGTATGCTTGCAGCAGTTTCTTATTACCTTTAGTAAAACTTTACTCGCATGGCATATCAAAGAGATTGCCCAATGATTTCCACATTCTGTTGGGTCACCTCTCTTTGGAATGGGCACAAATACGGATCTCTTCCAGTCAGTCGGCCAGATAGTTGTCTTTCAAATTTCTTGGCAGAGATGTGTG
>NW_006408699.1:5616839-5710747 GCF_000296735.1 Chrysochloris asiatica
AACCTTTGCATTCCAATCACCAGTAATGATCAATACATCTTGATTGCATGTTTGATCAATTCAGAATGAAGAAGTTGGTAGAATTCTTCTATTTCATCCTCACTGGCTTTGGTGGTTGGTGTGTAAATTTGAATATTTGTTGAACACCTGTTGACAAAAACTTGTAAGTAGGGGAAGGGTTGAGCCCAGGGAGTTAGGAGGGTGGAGGACATCATCTGGTCAATCCAACTTGACCAGAGCTTGTGCCTGAGGTGTTTGTCTTGTATTCTGAAGACAGTGGGGAGCTATGAAAAGATTAAGTTGAGAGGCAATTTGTGTGTTTTTAAGACTTGTGTGGTAGAAGTAGATTATAGGGTGAGGCTGGGTAAAGGGATGAGAAAAACAAGTCCTTCTGAAGTGTTGGAACAGGCAGGCCTTCCATGCTGCATTTTAAAAGCCCATAGCAGTATAATGACGGTCTGCACTAAAAAGATCCCTTGGTGGCTTAAAGGGTTTGTACTTGCATACTGACCTCAAGTTGGTGGTTTGAGCCCAACCAGTGGTGCTATAAAAGAAAGACTTGGCAAATTGTCTGTGTAGTTTACAGCCAAGAAAACCCTCTGGAGTAGCTTCACTCTAATACACGGGTCACCACGGGTTGGAATCAACTCGACAGTAATGGAGGTGGATTTTTGGTTTATGAATTAAAAGAAAAACACAAAAACCCACAGAAGTAAAAACTTTATTCTGAAGTGTAGGCCTTTGTTACAGATTCTGTTGTTGTGCCATTAAGTTGGTTCTGATTCACAGTGACCCTGTTTCTGTGAAGCAGCTGGTAGGTTTGAACTGCTGACCTGGTGGTTTGAAGTCCAATGCTTATCCTGCAGTGCCGTACGAGGAGTCCAGACAGATCACAAATAATAACAGTGAGAGTGCAACCATGATCTAATAATAATTCCACGATTCCTTTTATTTATGAAAGCGGGAGCTTGAGCTGCTGACTTTTCTAGCAACTTTTGCAAGACACTTAAATCCCTCTAGCTGGCCCTTTGTTCCTGTGTTGCCATGGAGTGTCAATAAGCCCAGCTCAGAATAACCCAAGCAGCGAGATGAGAGGTACAGCTTGCTCACTGGCATGTCGGCTGGCCAGGTTACACTGTTTTCATTGCTTCTATCTTGGGAGGAGCACTAGGCTGCTAGTTGCCCTGGCAGCTCTGAAAGGTGTATGTCTCTTGGCTTCTCAGTTTGAATTGCAACCAAAACTTGCCTGCCTACAGAACATGTGCAGCTCCCGATTGAGCTGATAGCAACTGAAAATAGCCCACTGAGCACCTGTTACTTGTACACCAGCCCTTGGCTGACCGACATTTAGGACAAAAACTTACTTGGTGAGTAGGTGAGGTACCGAGCAGATTCTAATGGTTCTTAGGAAGATCCTGGAAACTAGTCCTGGTTTAAAGAGCAGGAAAACAAAACAAAAACACAGCAGGTCCTTCTGAGCTATTCCACTTGGCATTTTCATAGTTCCAGGGTGGCCATTGTTGCTGTGTATATGTACAGTATGTGCCTGAATACTTTCACATTTCTTCCTGCTCAGCCAGAAAGGGCTCCAACGGACTAAGAACTAAATGTTTTCTCTTGGAGGGAAGGGCTTGCATGAAAAATTCCTGGATGGATTGTTGGAGTTCAGTTAATATAAAACACTTGGTTTGTGCTATCTCACTCAGCTTTTTAGAGAGGCAAGGGATTGCATTAAACATCTTTTGTTTAATTTTATATCTTCTTTATAAGCCCCTGAGTGTCAGTAGATGCTTTCTATATAATAATCGTGCTAGACTATTATTTCATGACAGTCCAAGTGTGGGTACACATAGGATCACAGAATAGAATCACAGCATGTTAGGAGCTGTCTGTTCTCCTTTGGGACTAATTCCATTTCCTTCTGGGCTTTCATTTCTTTAGTGGGTTTGTCATTACTGGGCATACTTGGCGCACCAGTGTGGATGGAAACCGACTCTGGAAGGAAATACTTCTGAAATGACTGATGGCATTAAAACTGCTATTTAAAAGTGACCCTCTGTAGATACGTGGGTTAGCTTTAGGCTAGCAGTGCCCTGCAGCTACAGGAGCCAAATGGAATCTGTGGAAACTCTTACTTGTTGCTCTTGCCCTGGTTTCTGTTTAGACATTCTTGCTCCCAGACAGTGGCCTCGTGACATATCTCAGATTTAACCAGCTTTCCTCTGCCAAGGCCCAAGATTACCATGGAAGCTAGGAATGGTTTTCCATTTTGCAGAAATTGAGAGGAAAAAAAAAGTGCATGTGTGTGTGTGTGTGTGTGTGTAAAGCCAGCTGTGGTTCACAGTACTATAGTGTGGCTTTCTGTTTCTTATGAATGTTGGCACCTTGGGTCTTTCGCTGAGTTCAGGAGTAGAAAGGAATAAGTTCAGTACATGGATCTACAATCAGCCATCTCATGACAACTTTAGGATGTTTTATGTAGTGACTAATAAACAAATTTGGGACTAGACTTCTTGTGGACCATATTAATTAACCTGATGAGGAAAGAAGATGTGTAAAGAAAAGAAAGTCATAAAGGATGGAATACAAGCACATAATGCATATACTCATGAATTGAAGACATGGGATTAATCGTTTATGGAGTTCTGGACCTGGTAGGACCTTGGAAAAATGGGAAATTTGGAACTTGAAATGCAGCAATATCAGAGAGACTCAAGACTCTGTCCCCATGGTCCACCTTTTGATATCTTTAATCTCATCCAGACTAGAAAGGAAGTAGTCTACATGTTTCCATTGCACTTTTCTCATTGATAGGGTAGGAAAATAGGAAAGAGAAAAGTTACCCATGTTGGACATTTCCACCTTTAGCTTTGGGTGCTACAGTACCTACCAAGAGGCTGATTCCAATTGGAGTCCATTCCATCTTTCAAGGGTTTATCTACATAATTGGAAAGCTTTCTGAAAGGAGGGTGGAGGGGTACAGTGGAGGTTTGCTGATGGTAACTTGAGCCCAGATTGGCACTCTTGGACGTCTAGTCCCTGCAATCCAGAGAAAAAGAAGTAAGATACCAGAGAAGTCACTGGGTGTGATATAAAGGGTTAAACACTCAACTACCAGCTTCTTAGAAGGTTGGAGGTTTGAACCCACCCAGAGATGCCTCAGGAGACAGACCTAGTGATCTGCTTTGAAAACCTTATGAAGCAGTTATACCGTGTATGCATGAGCAACAACAGCAAGGGTGAGCGTGCAAAAGGAACAACAGTGGTGGAGATCTGGATACTGAAGTCTTCCTACCTGTGATTCCTTCTCCACTGTCCTAGCCCATTGTTTCAAGTTGTCTGGAAGACCATTGAAGAGCCTGGGTAGGAAATCCTCACTGGGATAGCCATGCATCTCTTAGTTAACCAGGCGAAATCCCCAAACAAAACTACCAAAAGTGAGTCAGTAGAACCACCGCTTCCCATACTATGAACAGAGCTTCTGGCCTGAGACATTTGAAGGATATACCATGTCACTGAAACTTTTTCTAAATCTAAATACGATATGAAGTCTCTAAAATGTGTTTAATTCACTTGGTCTAATATTTTGCTCTTCCTTCAGGCTGTGGTAGTAATCTCTGTTACTGCCCTTATAACTGGAGCCTAGCTTACAAACGGGCATCAGCAGTCTCTGAGGGCAAGAGTATTTTCTGGTCTCTCAAAGTAATCTCAGAGCTCTGGCACAAAGGGTTAAGGCACTCAGATACTAACTGAAAGGTCAGAGGTGCAGGTCCACCCAGAGGCATCTGGGAAGAAAGACGAGTGATCTACTTCTGAAAACTCAGCCAGGAGTTTTGGATTTTTGCAAAGCTTGTGGAAAATGGTTCTATTCTGACACACATGGGGTCGGCTTGACGGCAACTGATTTACAAGTAGTCCCAATGGGTAATTCTCATTAGATACTGTGATTACTTTTCTGAAGCAGAGATTCTAGGAGTTTGAGGAGGAAATGAGGAAAGAGGTTGTTATTTTTCTCATACTAAGGAGTTGTTTCACAGACATGGTGCATAGGATAAACCAAGGCTTTGCTACACTCAGTCATAAAAAGCTTGGAAAAGACAGACCCGTATTGTCTTAAATCCCTACCCCTGAATTCCTTTTAATTTGTTAGTCACTTAGACAGAGGCCTGAGTTTTTGGCCTTGGAATCAAAGGTGTGGTTTCTGCAGTAGGCTTAATTTATAGGGATTATTCAGAGTCGGCCCAGAAACAAATTGACAGATGGCACTTTTTTTTTTCTTCTCTTTCTTTCTTTTTCTTTCTCTCTCTCTCAGCTTCAGTTCAAATGCATAATGATTTAGGAATCATTCTCACCTTCAGGAAAGCAATGAGGGGAAAATGATGTAATTCACTCTTGCCAACTTCCTGCTAAAAGCACCATTATTTTCACTGAAAAAAAAAGGGGGTGGGGGGCTAAAAATGTCAGTAAAGACCACCGGCCGTTTTTTCACTGCTAAGCAGCCAAGCCTACACTGACTCCTGTCAAACTGACTAGAATTGACAAGACTTCTTGTGTTTTGATGTTCCTGATCACCATAGTATCATAGTAGCAAAACATCCTCAAATCAGCCATGGAAGGAAGGGCTGCTGATGAAAGCCCTGCTGTTCTGTTTATGCATTTAGTCCCTTATTTTAGGAACTCTTGTGTCTTGTGCCTTTACTCAAACAAACAAAAAACATATCACACTGCGAAACTATTAATTTTCCACACTTGTGAGCCTGAGAAGGTGAACAGCTGTGATACCATGGGAGCTTCTCTAGAAAGAAATGGTTTGTACAGACATGCTGGCTTGGTGACTAAGTCCTGCCTGAAGATCTATGCTGACATTTCCAGACTTTATGGAAGTTTGAGAACCAACGTCGTGTCTCTTCTACCTCCTAATCTTTTTTAAGGAGAAAAAGTTCATTTAGTAGCAAATATCTATCAGGCCTGTACTCTGTCCAATTCCCTGCCAAGTTCTAAGGCCAATTCCACATAAAGTGAGCAAAACAGACACCATTCCTACATTCTTGGTGCTTACAGTTTAGAGGAAGAGTTGGGTATGAGGCAGTCATCCAAATACATGTACATGAGTGTATAAAGTGGTTTCTGCTTTAAATTTGAGGAGTGAACAAAGGTTCCTCTGAGGAGATACCCTGTAAGTTGGCATCTGAAGGGGGTTGATAGGCACTAACTAAGAGAATAGGGCATTAGAAGGAAGGAAGATGAGCATTTATGTGGAGCAAATCCCACACCTAATTGTCCTGAGAAGCTGATGTTGTGAAAGAGTTTCTAAGAACTGAGGTGATCTGAGACGAGGCCAGAGAAGATAGGGGTTCAATCAGTCAGGGATTTTAGACCAGGTTAACACCTGGTCTTCTTTTTTGAAAGCAGTAAAAGTCACAGAAGGATTTTTATGCAAGAGAATATTAACATGAACCAATTAAGAAGGACTAAGGAGCATCATGGACTGCTGGTGTGGCACTGTGGGTTAATGTGCTGGATTGCAAAGTTGGTTCGAACTGCAAGGTTAGCAGTTCAGGCTCACCAGATGCTCCTCAGAAACCTTATACAGGGTCACTATGGGTCAGAACCAACTCAACAGCACTTAACAACAGCAAGGAGGACCATGGGAGAAAGGTGAGGATTTCTGCTTCCATAAAGATTTATAGTCTCAGAAACCTCATACAGTGACTCTGTGAGTCACAACCAACTCCACAACACAGAACCACCACTACCACCAAGGAGAATTGGACTGCTGGTGTAGTGCATTAGGACAAGTACTGGATTGCTAACCATACGGTGGCAGTTCAAACCCACCAGCTACTCCTTCACAACTCTGTACAAGGTCGTATGAATCGGAACCAAGTTGATGGCACTTAATAACAATAACAACAAGGAGGATAGGAACAGATCCAGTCAGGAGATGGTAAGAATGATAGCTTGAGCTAAGGTAGGTGAGGAAGTCGTGTGAAAAATAAATGCATTCAAGACATTTAATTGGCATGTACATAATAAAAAGTATGTGTGTGTGTGTGAGAGAGAGTAACAGACAACCAAAAAGACAGAGAGAGAGGGGTCAGGCTTGTACATCTAAATGAATAGGGCTACCATTTATTGAGTTAGGGAACAGTGGATGAACAGTACAGTTGGAGTGGAATAAGTGTGAGTTCTGATTCTTGGAAATTTTAAAACCTGTTTTTCATTCTAATTTATACTCCATTTCATTTCAGTGCCTCTTATTCTCTTTTTTTATGAAAAGTATTTATTCCTGGACTACATTTTCTTCTTGGCTGTACCACTTTACGCAGTGTCAAGTTGTCTGGTCTTTAGAAATGTGATTTGGGTTCCCTAAATGAAGAGAGCATCTAGGCAGTGGATGCATTTTTTTATTTGGTCATGTAGCCAGGCTTCTTAGTGGAGCATCACATACCCTTCAGTAGGTATTCTGGTTGGACCTTTGTGTTTCCGTCTTAGGAGTAACCTTGCTGGTGACGGTGCCTGGCGTTGCAAAATCCTTTCTTAAGCCTGTGCTTAATAAAATGTCAGGGACTTCAGATGCTTTCAGATTCTGGAGAGGGGCCAAACTGTACTCCTGGATTAGGAGATAATGGAAGGATTCTCATAATCTATGAAACTAATATAAGCTGCCATTTCAAATGAATTAATGGTTTGTACTGTTGGAAGGATTCCAAGGATGGATATTTGATGTTCCTTTCTTAGCCTGTGCAAGTTTTGAGCTATTGGACATTTATAATAACAGTCTAATTATTGCTTTTTTATTTATGCTACTTAAAGGCATGTCTGTAAGAAATTCAACGTGTCTCTTTTTATGACATCTAGGATCATAGCAAAACATTAAATCTATTCTTGAAATAGTCTCTAAATTCAGGTCAGATACACTTAAGTTTGTATGTTTGCTCTTGTGGACTTGTTTTAATTTTCTTCAGTTTCAACTTGAACTTGCATGTGAGCAATTGATGATCCTGTCCTATAGTCAGCCTTTGGCCTTGTTCTGTCTGATGCTATCAAATTTCTCCATCATCTCTTTCCACAAAGGTAGTCCCCTTCAATTTCTGTGTATTCCATCTGGCAAGGTCCACTGGTATAGTTGTCATTTGTATTATCAAAGAAGGTATTTCAATAACTTTAAGTCATCGATCTTTGCAGAATTCTATCAGGTGATCTCTAGGATTTTTTTATTTTTTTATCACCAAGGTCAACTAGTGATCTTTCCTAATTTTTAACCTTCTCATTCCAGTAATCAGTATTCATCAGTAGATCTTTATCGCATGTTTGATCAATATCAGACTGCAAAGGTTGGTAAAAACCTTCAATTTCAACATCTTTGGCATTCGTGCCTAAATTTGATCAGTAGTCTTATTAACTTGGCTTCCTTGTTGTTGTTGTTGTTATGTTCCGTGGAGTCTGTTCTGGCTTCCTTGTAAGTGTATACAAATTATGGTTCGTTCCTCAATTTGATCAATAGTCATATTAAGTGATCTTCCTTGTCAGTGTATAGATATCATCCTATCACCGTCAACACTGTAGATCAGGATAGAACTTGAAATGTTCTTTTTTCACAGTGAATGTAAAACCATTCCTCTTTGTCATTCCTGGCATTTGTTGTTGTTGTTGTAAAGTGCCTTTGAGTTGGTTCAAACCCATAGCAACTCTTGAGGAGCAGCTGGTGAGCTTGAACCACCAACTTTGTGGTTCAAACCAACTTTGCAGTCCAGTGTATTAATCCACAGCACCACACCAGGACTCTTTCTTGGCACAGTAGATTTTATATATGATTGTTTGATACAAAACAGTCAATACCATTACATTTCAGTTCACTAATGCCTAGGATATTGATCTTCAAGCGTTCAATTGCATTTTTGACAACTACCGATTAGATTAATACTTACTACAATCCACTTTCTGATTATTAATTGATGTCTTCAGATGTTTCTTCTCATTTTGCATCATTCACCATTAGAAAATGAAGGCTCTGAAAACTTTAGTCCATCCATATCCTTAAGATCAACTCTACTTTGAAGAGGCATCTCTTTCCCAGTTGTACTTTGAGTGTCTTCCAACCTTAGGAAGGAGCTCATCTTCTGGCAGTATTATCAGACACTGTTATGCTATTGTTCTTAAGATTTTCCATGGTCAACCTTGTATGCACCTGAATTTAGAAGCTATCTCAAAGATAGATTTGGCCTTTGATGAACACTAATTACCAGATGAGCTGTGAGATGACATCAAGGAAATCATAGATCTGAAAAAAGCAAAAGGTCATTTAAAAAAAAAAAAAAAGTCAAGAATGAAAGAAAAGACCTAAATGGATGCCAGGAGAGACTCTGGGACTTGCTCTTGAATGTAGAGTAGAAAAGTGAATGGAGAAAATAATGAAGTAAAAGAGCGCAACAGAAGATTTCAAAGGTGTCTTGAGAAGACAAAGTAAAGTATTATAATAAGGAAATGTCTAAAGATCTGGAGTTATAAAACCAAAAGAGAAGAACATGCTTGGCATTTTTCAAGCTAGGAAAAAAAAAAAAAAAGCAAAAAGAACTGAAGAAAAAATTCAGTCCTCGAATTGAAATATTAGAGAATCCTATAGTCAAATTCAGGAGTTCTGGTGTGATGCTGTGGGTTAATGCTCCAGACTGCAAAGCTGTTTGAACTGTAAAGGTCGGCAGTTCAAGTTCACCAACTGCTCCTCGGAAACCCTATACAGGGTCGCTATGGGTTGGAATCGACTCGAACGGCACTCACCACCACACACAACAACATAGTCAAATTCCAGCTCACCAGCTTCTCCTCAGAAACCCTATACAGGTTTGCTATGGGGCAAACTGACTGGGCAGCACTTAACAACAATAACAGTATAATCAAATTGGAATCCTGGGGTCGTGCTGTTGGATAACTGGGTTAGCAGTTCAAACTCACCAGCCACTCCTTGGGAATCCTATACAGGGTCACTATGAATTGGAACTAACTTGATGGCAAACTGGAAGCCCTGGTGGCATAGTGGTTTACAAGTTGGGTTGCTTACTGCAAGGTCAGCGCTTCAAATTACTAGCTGAGGGAGAAAGATGAGACTTCCTGCTCCCATAAAGATTTACTGCCTTGGAAACCCCATACAAGGTCACTATGAGTCAAAATCGACTAGACAGCACACAGACTATCAATGATGGGCAAATTTGGGTCCTGGTGTGGTACTGTAAGATAAGTACTGTACTGCTAACTGCAAGATCAGCAGTTCAAACCCACCAGCTGCACCTTAGAAACTTTGTACAGGGGTCCCTATGAGTCAGTACCGACTTGCTAACACTTAACAACAGCATAGACAAGTTTTTAAACTGTGCAGTAAGCATTAAAAGGAGATGACAGAAACACACATCATGGTGCCAAAAAGAAATGGTACAATTGGTCCACTTTTAGTGATTTCAAGAGATGCCATAAAATCAGGAACTGTGATGGTATTGAAGAGAAAAATCAATCTACTTTTTATTTATAAATGTATGTTTAACACAGCCTGAAGGGTGGCTTATTAAATGATTTTACTAAAACTAAAGGACAGCAAACATAGGGAAGAATTAGTGTATGAAAATAAAACAAATCAATCATTCTTAGATTACTTCAGCCTTCTAGTTTTCTATTCCTTTTGGTTAGAGAATGTGGAAAAAATACATCTATTTAGTTACTTCACCCTCATGCAGAGTGTATAGGTGGTTAAGAGATTTCTTGAAGTTGGCAAAAACAGATCTTCAGGAGTTGACAAAGACAAGTAATTGAGATGATTTGACAAATCGATGAAATGCTGGAAGCATTCACTCATCTGTACCAAAAAATTTGGAAGAGAGCTGCCTAGCCAACCAACTGAAAGAGATCCATATTTGTACCCATTCCAAAGAAAGGTGGTCCAACAGAATGTGGAAATTATATTATTAATATTACATACAAGCAAAATTTTGCTGAAGATAATTTAAAAAATGGTTGCCAGTAGTATGACTAGGAGCTGCCAGAAATTCAAACTGCACTCAGAAGAGAGTGTGGAATGGGGTTGTGGTATTATTTCTGATAGCAGGTGGATCTTAGCTGAAAGCAGAGAATATGAGAACTATATGATCTGTGATTTATTGGCTATGCAAAGGCATTCAAATATGTGGAACATAAAAAACTATGAATAACATTGTGAAGAATGGGAATTCCAGAACACTTAATTGTATCATGCAGAATCTATACGAAGACCAAGAGGTAGCCCTAACAACAGAACAAAGGGATGCCATATGCTTTAAAATCAGAAAAGGAGTATGTCAGAGTTGGTTAAATGATTGAATAACATACTTTGGAAATGCTATTTAATCTGTATGCTGAGAAAATAATCTTAGAAGCTGTAGTATATAAAGAACTCTGTTATCAGGATTGGAGGAAGACTCATTAGCGATCTGTGATATACAGATGATGCAACTTTGCTTGCTGAAAGAGAAGACTTGAAGCACTTACTGATGAAGATCAAAGACTGCAGAGTTCAGTATAGATTATCTCAACATAAAGAAATTAAAAATGCTCACAATTGGGCCAGCACAGGCAACATCAAGATGAATGGAGAAAAGAAGGATTTCATTTTACTTGAATCCATAATCAACACTTATGGAAGCAACAGTCAAGAAATCAAATGACATGTGTTGCATTGGATGAGTTTACTGGACAAGATGGCAAATATACAAGAAGTGAAGGCACTATACAACAAGAGGCACAGGAATGTTGAAGTTGGTACAGGAAAGATGAAGGTATTGGAGGACACAGAGAGGAGTGCAAGAGTTAAAATGAATCGAGGTAAATGCTGTTAACTGAAAGGGACCCAGGTAGCATAGTGCATCACGAGCTGGGCTGCTAACTGAAGACCAGCAGTTCCAATCTACCAGCTGATATGAGTGAGGGAGAAAGATGAGACTTTCTGCTTTCGTAAAGATTTACAACCTCAGAAACCATATACAGAGTCACTATGAGTTTGAACCAACTTAATGGCACACAACAGCCATATCCTCCACTGCTGTCAACTGATGGTATATGGAGGGGCTGCAGTCATTGTAATGATATAAAGTGTATGATTCATTGAATGTGGAACTGATGATCTCTTATGTAAACCTTCACTCCATTCGCAATAATTTTTTTTTTTTTTTTAAATAGACCTCTTTAAATGTTGAAAAGCAGAGATGTGACTTTGCGTTCTAAGGTACTAAGGTATCCTGATCCAAGCCGTGGGCTACAACAATGAGCTCAAATATAGGAATGATGGTGAGCATGGTGGACCAGGACTGCATGATGTTTCACTCTGTTGTACATAGGGCTGCTATGACCACCTCGATGTCACATAACAACATCCACAGGAATCCTGGCTGCAGGCTGGTTTACATGTAGCTTTTCTCATTTGTCTTTGTGTCAGCGATTCTTGCGTCAAATCTGGATTTTTGTCCTTGGTTTAGAATGAGGTTGTCAGTTGCTGTGGAGGCAACACCATCTCATGACGACCTCACAAATGTATTACAACATTATTGAATGAGCAGCTGGGAGGTAGAACCTTGCAAAAGGTGGGGATGCATAAGTCAGAGCCTTGTGTCGAGACTGCATACGTGTGAATACTTTTACTGTGAGGTAGAAGCTTATCCCAGCCTGGGGAGAGTCTGTGATGCTCTTTGTTCTGAGACTTTTCTTTGCTAGTCTAGGATTATGTTATGAGAATAGGTGTGTTCAGATGGTAAGTTTGATGGCAGAGCAAGAAAAATCTTTTTGAAGCTTTGGCTGTGGTGAAACCCTTGGGTTCCAAGCCTGCCCCTTGGGCTGATACAGCCAAAACCAGATCCTCCCAAGGGTATTGGTCTCCTCAAAGCAGCCTCCATTTGTGGTCAGAACTCCTTGCTGCTCCCAGTTAGACCCAGACTGCAAGTGTTTTCACACTGTCCTGGATTTGCTGCTACAAAGGACAGACATTGCCAGCCATAACACTGAGTAATGAAGGGAGGTGCCTTTCAGAGCAAACAGTGTGGGTGAGCACTGCAGTGGCAGAGAGGGAATACCTTTGGCTTGACATTTAAATTGCTGAATAATTTAAATGCATGTCAATTAGGTGGAGTGGACTCTGCTGCCTTCTGCAGGGGCAGTTCCTGGTTGTTTGCACAGGCGAGTGTAAAATACTCTGCTGCCTCCTGTTTGGGCTGTTGAAAAACCAATCACCAGAGGTGATTGTCCACTTCTTGGTGCCGTTTTTATATTTCACTCTTGAGAGATTAGGGATTAGGGATCCATAGACACTTTACCTGTGGTCCTTAAAGGGGCTTTGTGTTTGTTCTCCACCCACCATGCTGCATGCAAACCTCAAATAAAATTATAGGTCCACACATGTTGTAACTATTCCTCAATTTTGACAAGACTGAAAAAGAAAACGTGACTAATGGGCATTTGGGGGCCTGCTGTGTTCCTTAGAGTTGTGGATATTAAGATCTGAGAGTGCCTCCACTGTCCTTTTAACCTTCTTTGTTGAATTAGTAATCCTAGCTCTGAAATCCTTTTGGCATCTCTTCGAACTAATCATTCTGCCAAAGGAAGTTACCCAAGTAACATTTAACTAATGTGTGTGTGGTCATTCTTGTAGTCTTATAAATTTAGGGTCTTCATTTATGTAAATTGGCTGTATGTGAAAAATAGAAGATACTGAAAGCACTCCCCTGACTAGTGAGGAATATACAAATTAAACTAAAGATTGGGTGAGAGGCAAAATAGCAAGGGCACGTTGGTGAAGGCTGTGTACTTTCCCATTCGCTAACTGCTAAACTGAGCTGTGGGCTCATGATGCTTCAAAACTGAGTTACTTTATTATAACTAAAAGGTGCCTGTCCTCGCCGCTTTTCTTTTTCCTGATTGTGGAGGGAAGGTTATGAATATCCTGGGTTTTGACATGTTACTCATCAAAGAATCACCAATTTAAGGTTTGTCGACCCTGATTGTCTATTCAAAGACAGGAAGAATCTTAAAGATACAGGAGCGTCTTTAAATGAATTCCCGTGAATTCATTTATGCCCGTTAGGATTAAGGTCTATACTCCTTTATGCCTGTGTGTGTTGCATAGTTGGGGTTGTTGTTGCTGTATGCTGTTGAGTTGGTTCTGACTCATAGTGACTGCATATAGGGTTTCCAAGGCTATTAAAAAGAGAAGCATATCAGTACTACATTATTTTTAATGGATTTATTTGATTAGAAATGTGCTCATTATTTTGGTTCCCTTGAGCTAGTCATCTCCATTGCACTCCTATGATTGATAGTTACCTGTTTGTTGTTCCTGGTGGACTTGAAGTGCAGGGAGTTGAGTAAACCACATTCCCCATTCCAGTATTAGTCCATGAATGTTGTTGTTATTAAGTGCCGCTGAGTTGGTTCTGACTCACAGGGACCCTATAGAAGGTTTCCACCTGGTGGGTTTGAGCTGTCAGCCATGTGGTTAGCAGTCCAGTGCTTATCTTACAGCACTACACTGTTGTTGTTAAGTGCCATTGAGTTAGTTCAGACTCATAGTAACTTTATATAGGGTTTCCAAGAAGCAGCTGGTGGGTTTGAACCACTCACCTTGCAGTAGCAGTCCAGCATTTATCCTACAGCAACACAGGAGTCCCTGAACAGCTACTCTGTAATTTTATTTTCACTTTAACTCTTTAACCCTAACCCCCAACCTCCTCATTCCCAAGTCAGTCTCAATGGGCACATAGTCTTTAATGAGTGTTAAAATTTATATCCTTGGATATCTATGATCTCTTAAAAATACTTAGGGTTTAAAAAATACACGTTTTGTTTGAAACATACTTAAATTGCATTGTCTGATGTAGCCATCCATGTCACTTTAATTCCTTTCACTGAGGCAAATTACCACACGAGTTTTTGTCTACTTTTGTGTAGCTGGTGTCGATAACAAATCAATATGACACCATTTGCTCTCTCCCTTTCCACCCGCCCATTCATTTTCCTCCAAAGAATCCTCACCTGTTGGGCAGCATATTTGGCAGCCCTCAGCCCAGCTCTGTGCCATTCGAGAGTGGCAAGCACGTCTAGACTCCCTAGAAATACTTTCAACTCTCTTTTGGCAAGTGTAAACTTTGCTGGATTATGTCAACAGATATATATGTTGCTTAGCCTCGTAGAAGCAGATTGGTGTTAGAATTTCTCTCGGCAGGGAAAATAGCGACTACCTCTGTGCTCATTAAAATTTTTACTCATTAAAAATGTCTGAGGCCTCTTGATTCTCAGGGGTGAGACAGTGACATACATAGCAGAGTCAGTGGCTATTTTGGATTTTCTACTTTCAGGCATGTCTTTGCTCTTGGATGAGCCCCTTGTGGTTTTCAAAAGATCTAGCGAGTCAATTATAAATAGAAGGCTTGTGTATGTGTGTCTGCATGCACTCAGCCTGTGAGACGAGGCACCCTCACTACAGTGGGCATTGAACTATTTTTCACTTCTTTGAAGAGGGAAGAAGAAAGCTGAAGAACATGTTTCTCTTTTTGAGGTCACCCACATCTCTCCACACACCCACACAAATCCGTGTAAATGAGTGTGACATTCTCAAAGACCTTACCCTCATGTCTTCTCTTTAAAGTACCCAACCTGTTATTTTAAAAAAGAAGCCGTTTTCTCACAGACCCGCTATAGAGGGTCCAAGGTTTAGAAGGCAGCCTCTCTGGGATATAGACCTTCAGAGAAAGCTCCGCAAATGGAATTTCCTTATATGAGCAATGCTTTGGTGAAAGTGGCCCTCAACTCACTAATCAGTGGCTTCTAGCCTTGGCTGTTTATATTCTCCCCCACTTCACTTCCTTCCTCCCTCGTGGAAATTGTTGAGACCAGCAGATCTCAACTAATCACTCTAACAATGGAGGAAGGAAAAGCAGAGAGCAATATATGAAACTGTAATATGAATTATGAAACTGCACATAAGTGTTTTCAAAAAGAGACAGTTAGAAGGATTGATTAGGAGTGCTTCACGGCTGACCCGTTTCTGACTATCTTTCCACTGCACCTTGAACTCACAGCTGTGTGCTGCTCCTTTGGTTCCACCTGTTACCTTACTGTCCAGTCCTTGTTCTAGTCTTAGTCATCACGTGCCCGCATCCTGTATTGCATAAAAGCAAAAATTGGTGTCCAGAAGTTTTCTGCCAGGAGAAAATTTTAAGTAGCTCTTAATTCCAATTAGTGTTATTGCTTGTTAAGTGCTGTCGAGTCGGTTCCGACTCATAACGATCCTGAATAGGGTTTCTGAGGAGCAGCGGTTGGGTTTGAACTGCCAGCTTTGTGATTAGCAGTCCAGTGCTTATCCTACAGCGCCACACCAGGACTCCAATTCCCGTTAATAGTCAATGTAAAAAACTTTGGCGTTATTCTGATTGAAAAATTTTTTCTAGGTATCTAACTGGCAATATTGATAATATGATTTGTAAGCAGACACTGTGCATCTTTGCAAATTTTTATTATACTAATATGCTGAAAAGTTTCTAAAGTTGTGAACTGATGGCAGGAATGTCTGCTTTCCTTGTTGTTGGAGATTTGTACAGAGCTAACCGGAACTGCTGTTAACAGCGGCTATATATTTCAGGAAATCCTGGTGTGGCACTGTAGGATAACCACTATATCGCAAGGTCGGTGGTTCAAACTCACCAGCCACTCCTCAGAAACTCTATACAGGGTTGCTATGAGTCGGAAGTGACTCAAGGACACTTACCAACAACAATATATTTTAGAGACCTCTCCAGGGTGATGAGCATTAAGTACTGGCAAACATTTTTATCCTGATATAAGAATTGAGATAAGAACCTCATCATGCCAAAGGCTAAGGAGCCCTTGATTACTAACTGCAAGTTTAGTAGTTCAAGCTTATCAGCCGCCCATAGGAGAGCAGTGATATTTTCCCATAAAGATATACAACCTTGGAAATTTACTATACAGGGTCACTAGGAGTCGGAAACAACTCAAAAGCAATGGGTTGGGTTTGGTTTATGGCAAAAGTTTCATGAGACCCACATTGGGAGTTAATTTTCAGAGCCCTGCAGCTAAAGGATAAGTAGTCTTTGGCCTACTATGGTCTCAGGGCATATGCAGCTTATGTTGTTGTAGTAGTAGTAGTCAGTAGTAGTAGTAATGGTTAGTAGTAATAGTAAAGTGCCATTGAGCCGATTCTAACTCATAGCAATCCTGTATATGGTTTCCAAGGAGCGGCCGGTGGGTTTGAACTACCAACTTTGCTGTTGACAGTCCAATGCTTACTCTACAGTACCAGATACGTGGATTCATATGTGGAGGGGCAATTGTGTTTTAGTGGCTGGCCACATGAGAGGTAAAAGATCACACATTGTGGGTACCGTGTTAAGTGGTGATGCTTCACTTGACTTTCTCTCTGGTCAGTGTGCAGCTAGTTGCAAATGAAAGCCCATAAAGTGATTCTTTTTCATCTTCTTTCCCCTCTCTCCTTTGCAGATGAGACGCCCAAGGCAAACACCAAGCTTTATATGTGTGTGTGTGAAGGCCTCTCCTGTGGGAACGAGGACCACTGTGAAGGCCAACAATGCTTCTCCTCCCTGAGCATAAACGATGGCTACCAAGTCTACCAGAAAGGCTGCTTCCAAGTCTACGAGCAGGGCAAGATGACCTGTAAGACCCCGCCCTCTCCTGGTCAGGCCGTGGAGTGCTGCCAAGGGAACTGGTGCAACAGGAACATCACGGCCCATCTGCCCACAAAAGGTTCCCATGGACTTTTCTATTTCTAGATCAAGGGGTTTTGTTAGTGTTGCCATGATTCTGTGTGGGTTAAATATCTAAGTAGCCACAAGGCTTTCCTCCTACTCTTTGAACCAGTGTCAGTGGATGACAAAGAAGAGAGCTCTGAGTGAGGGAGAGATAGATATGACCATTTGGGGTCTAGAAAGAGGGTGGGCATTTTTGAGAAAGTAAGCAAGACTAAGTGTCCACTTTGACGTAACTCATCACACAGACGAACAATTCCTGACACATCTTTCTGTTAAAGAGACGTCCGTGACTTCAGCTCTCCTTAGTAAATACTCACCTCTTTGGCAGGTGGATTGGAGGAAAATAGTATCTAAGACTCAGGTGCCTCAATAGAATGCCTTTCCTCCTCTATGAGGAAGGAGAAAATGAAAGCCTGCTGCTTATGTATCTGGTTCCCAGTGATCCTTGAGGCCACATAAGATTTCACATGAACCTTGCTGAATTTCTAGATTGAATTCAGTACAGTCATAAATACTATAAAAGCTGGTTCTTCTATAAAACTGTCTCACCATAAAATGAGCCCTGTCTCAAAGCCCCAGCAAGTGAGTACATACCACACTCTTCATAGATGCACTCTGCACCAAATTTTCTCCCTTAATATGTAAGCCCAGCCAAGCCCCTTGCTGTCAAATTGATTCCGACTGTATGGGTAACCACATGTGTTACAGAGCAAACTGCTCTCCAAGGTTTTCTTGGTTATGATCTTCCCAGAAGTAGACCACCAGGCCTTCATTTTGCAGCACTTCTGGGTGGAGTCGAACTGCTAACCATTAGATTAGCCAACAAGCACAAACCATTTGTACCATTTAGGGTCCTTTCTTAATGCAAGTGTTTTGTTAAAGTGCCATTGACTCCGTTTCAAAAGATAATAATGACCCTGTATAGGGTTTCTGAGGAGTTGCTTCTGGGCTTGAACTGCCAACCTTGTGGCTAGCAGTCCAGTGTACTATACATTCCAGAGCACTACACCAGGACTCTGGATGCATGTTGTTGTTGTTAGGTGCCATTGAGTCAGTGCCGGCTCATAGTGATCCTATGCACAACAGAATAAAACACTTCCCAGTCCTGGGCAAACCTCACAACTGTTGCCACGCTTGAGCCCACTGATGCTGCCACTTGGCCATTCCATCTCGCTGGGGTGCTTCCCTCTTTTTCTCTGACCCTCTACCCTACCAAACATGAGATCCTTCTCCAGTGACTGGTCCCTCCTGACAATATGTTTGAAGTATGAGAAACGAAGTCTGGCCATGCTGACCTCCAAGGAGCACTCTGGCTGCACTTCTTCCAACACAGATCTGTTGGTTCTTTTGGAAGCCCATGCACTTTCAGTATTCTCCTCCAACACCATAACTCAAATGCACCAATTCTACAGTCTTCCTTATTCACTGTCCAACTTTTTACATGCATATGAGGTTATTGAAAATACCATGGCTTAGGCCAGGTGTACCATAGTAGTCCTCAAGCTGACATTTGCTCTTCAACACTTGAGAAAGGTCTTGTGCAGCAGATTTGCCTAATGCAATACGTCATTTGATCTCTTGCCTGCTGCTTCCATAAGTGTTGATGGTTGATCCAAGAAAAATGAAGTCTTTGACAACTTCAATCTTTTCTCCATTGATAAGAATGTTGTTTATTGGTCCAGTGGTGAGGATTTTTGTTTTCTTTACATTGAGAAGAAATCTGTACCGAAGGCTATGGTCTTTGATCTTCATCAGTAAGTATTTTAAGTCCTCTTCACTTTCGGCAAGCAAGGTTGTATCAACATAGGTATAATTACTTAGTTTTGGTCACATAAAAGAAAAAGGTACCCAAAAGATAGACTAGGAGAAGCTACTAGCAGTCAGCACTTGTCAGAAATGTCAGCCAGGAAAGGAGGTGACAGAAAACAAACAAAATAGACTGTGATACAGCAGTAGTCAAACAGTGACAGTGATAAGCTAAAGGCATATAGGTTAGATTCTGGTAAGAAAATTTAATAATTATTTTAAAAATGGTGATATTGAAGGTTATAGGAAAAGGTTTTGAAAAGAAAGATCAAGCGCTTCAGAGGCTAAAACTAAAAGGATATTTGATAAGTTCTACACTTTGCCAGTTAAGTTGTTATTAGTAGAGTAGGTGGTAGTGTTGGTGTTGGATGCCACCGAGTCAATTCTGACTCATACAACCCTGTGCACAACAGTCGATTCCGACTGATACAACCCTGTGCACAACAGAATGAAACTGCCGGGTCCTGCACCAACCTCACAATCATTGTTACGCCTCAGCCCATTGCTGCTGCCACGGTGTCAACCTATCTCATAGAGTAGATGGACATGGAGAAATGTCTGCAATCCTACAAAAATTTGTAAGGACTTTGAGATAGCTGTCTCTAGAGGTCATTAGGATATACTACTAGATTGAATACAGTTTGGAGAATATTCCATATAATCTACTCAACAGTATGAAGTTTATAATGTGTACATTACTTTGTTAGGCCCAGAGTTGTAATAAAGGTCCCTGATGGCACCATTTGTTTTCAACTGTTAACTTAAAGGTTGGCAGTTCAAACACACCTGGAGGTTCCAAGGAAGAACGTGCTGACCAACTGCTTTTGTAAAGATTGTTATTGTTTGTTGTTAGGTGCCATCGAGTTGGTCCCGACCCATAGCAACCTTATGTACAGCAGAACGAAACACTGCCCAATCCTGGGCCAACCTCACTACTGTTGTCACGCTTGATTCCATCGATGTTGCCACTTGGCCAGTCCATCTCGTTGGGGGTTTTCCTCTTTTTCTATGGCCCTCCACCTTACCAAACATAATATCTTTTTCCAGCAACTGCTCCCTCTTGACAGTACAGCCAAGGAAACCCAAAGGAATTGTTCTACTCTTTAACATGGAATCACATTGAGTTGTAATTGACTTGAGGGCCACAGGTTTGGCTGTTTGGTTTTATTAGTAGATTTACTTCATTTAAGAATTTCTCATCTAATTAGTGAGGCAAGCAACAATACTCATTTTATGTTGCATGTAATTAATTTTATACTTTATTATACAAAACCAAGTACAGTAGAATATTATATATGACAACTTATTGATTATTTAGGACTAGGAAGTTAAGGAAAAATATTAGGATGAAAATTAGGCTTGAGATCTGATGGTTACTAAAGTCATAAAGAGTGTAAGGCATATGTTGTGAAGAACAGAGTTCGGTGATAGTATCAGGAAGGCATCTGAAATTCAGAGCTGATTATTATTTTGGGACCATGTGCCCAACTAAGAAATTTGGATTTAACTTGCTAGGCAAGAAGAAAGCTTTTGTAAATATTTGCTTAGGTGATATGCCAATGTTTGAATGGATAATGTAAGGATGTTTGAGCAAGGGTGTAAATGATTATATGAGTGAATTAATCAGTGAATGAATGTTTATGTGAGTAAAGGAAAAGGTAAAAGAATGTTTCTTAGGGAGAAATCATGATGTAAAGCGATTACTGAGACTTCAGTAACAGACATAATACATACATTGATTGTGTATACCCAAAGAGTTTGGGTAATTCTGTTTTTACTCAGGTAGCACTTTCTCATAGTGATATTACAACATATATCTGTAAGGACTTGATTATAAAACATCCTTATTGAAAAAAAAAAAATCACGTTAACGAGATTATTACCAGAGTTCTATATAGTACTTTATAGTTTAAAAGCACGTTCATTTACATGCATTAATGCAGTTGTGAGATTTTTTTCAAACTGCGGTTTTATCTAATTGGCTGTTTGGTAAAATGACTGGTCAGGTACTAGGAAGCATTTTAGCTATAACATTTTGCCGCTGTTATATAAGAATATGTGGTTAGAATCAGGAGCTGCTTATCAGGATGTTGGTAATGCATAATAATACACCAAGAACTGGTGATTCTTACAGCCAATTACCCCTCTCTCTTTATCTCCAGGGAAATCCTTCCCTGGAACACAGAATTTTCACTTGGAAGTTGGCCTCATTATTTTGTCCGTAGTGTTTGCAGTATGCCTTCTAGCTTGCCTCCTGGGAGTTGCTCTCCGAAAATTTAAAAGGCACAACCAAGAACGCCTCAATCCCAGAGATGTTGAGTACGGCACCATCGAAGGTCTCATCACCACCAATGTTGGAGACAGCACTTTAGCAGTGAGTGTGTGGCCCCACAGGAAATCCCTAGCACAATGAAGATGCCATAAGACCCTTATATGTTTCTTACCAGAACCTTGTAGCACACATAACCACTGGTTACTTATGTCTTAATGCATTTGCTGGCATTTGTTTAATGTCGTTTACATGAAACATCCATTTTAACCAGTCATTTGCATGAGTAATATGAGTTATTTTAGTATGTTCTTTGTAGTTAACTTTCTTTGGGGAGCAAGGGAAAAAGAAACAGAGAATGATTGCCTAAAATTTGGTGGCAGGTAGGCGGATAGCTTGAAATTTATAGTACTCACTCCTTTATTAATAACACTACTTACCAAAAAACACCTCTGCTTAATATTAGAAACTAAACTTTCCTTTCTAGATTATTTCAGCACCCTTAAAACTTGACGTCCAAAAAAGTCGCTCGGACAGTTTTCATGCTCCCGTGCTGCCCTCTTGTGGAGGGCAGTCAGTTGGTTAGAATCGTGCTGTCCACGTGTAACTTTTTCAAGTTGTTAGTGTCATTGAATCAGTTTTGACTTATAACGACCCTGTATAGAGTTTCTGAGGAGCAGTTGGTGAGTTCGAACCACCAACCTTGCAGTTCAACCCGACCTTGTAATCCAGTGCTTATCCTACAGTGCCACACTAGGAATCCAATTTTTTCCAGTAGCCACATTAAAAAGAGCAAAAGGAAACATATTAAGTTACTTTTAACGCTGCATTTTATTTAACCTAGTATCTCCAATGATCATGTCAGCATAAAATCAATAATAATTATTAGTGAGCTAATGTATATTCTTATTTTTTAATTAAGTCATTGAAATATGGTGTGTATTTTACACTTCTGAAGGAGCCTTGAAATGGTTAAGTGCTGGATTATACAACTAAAGATTGGCGGTTCATACCTACCAAAATGTTGTTTGGAAGTAAGGCCAATGATCTGCTTCCCAAAAGGTCCCAGCCTTGAAAACCTATGTGGAGTAGTTCTCCTCTGCGCCCATGGCGTAGCAAGAGTCACAGTCATCTCAACAGTAATCAACAACAGCAATGCTTTACTCAGGTGGTGGTTGTTAAGTGCTGCTGAATTGGTTCCGACTCATAGCGACCTTATATAGGGATTCCGCAAAACAACTAGGGGATTTGAATCACTGACCTTGAGGTTCAAATGGATTTTGAGGTCCAGTGCTTTATCTTACAGCATTTACTCTGACAGCTTACCTAAATTTAGACTAGCCACGTTTCACTTACTCAATGGGAATGGCTTGTGTGGCTACCATATTGGAAATGCAGGCTAGAAACCATTTAATTTTACACTTAAAAATTACTCTTTTACATATTTTTAAATGATAAAATCATATTAAAAACTGACTACCTTTTCTGTTTTTACGTTAAAAAAAACAAAAAAAAACTGTCAAGTGTTAATTTAAAAGAAGCCAAATTCAGTCAGAAGAGTATCACTTACTAGAAATGAAAGGTTACTGTCAACCTTTAAAAGTAAAATTGTAAGTTGTTAACTGTGCTGAACCCGGATGCCTACTCTGAAAAAGGTGAAGATTAGTGTTTCAAAGGTGTTAAAGATATGCCCGCACAAAATCAAGGCTCTTCTCTTGAATTGAAAGACAACCAAGGTCCTAACTTTTTGATGTGATTCAGCCTTACGTAAGTAAGACTTGTCCGTGTATGACCGAAAGTCATCTTATGTATAGTAATTCTTGTTCTGTTAAAAGACACATTAAAAATGCCTGGTAGGCATGCAGTCAGGTTTGCTCAGGGGAAAGACTAACTCTGTAACTACCTCCTCCTGGCTAGAGACAGTTTCTCTCTTCAATGGCTATCTTTGTAGCTCAGGTGCTAGACCTGAAAAGCTGCAGGACTCACTTTTGGCAGTAGTTAAAACATTTGGTGGTGGCTAACATAAGGAGCTCTGGTAGCGTAGTGGTTACGAATCGGCTGCGAACCTTAAGGTCAGCGGTTCGAAACTACCAGCCGCTCCGCGGGAGAAAGATGAGGCTTTCTACTCCCATAAAGATTTACACCCTCAGAAACCCTGTACATGGTCGCTATGGGTCGGAACCGACTCGACAGCACTTAACAACAACAACAACATAGGCTGGGGTCTCCTGGAATCTGCTGCCTTCCCAGCCACTGGGCCTCCAGTCAAGTTTACTTTGTGAGAAGAGAAAGAAGGAAGAAAGCTTGTTTAGTTTTCTTTTTTCCTACCTATTTAAATTGTAGTACAGCAAAAGTGGGAAAGGAGAATTTAAGGACATTCTATTTCAAAAAGTAGAAGTAGTTTTTTGTTGTTGTTGTTGTTTTCTATGGAAACTACATAGCAGTCTATTTCAAGTTTTAAGGAAAATTAAATGAGTTTACTAAATTAGTAGCAAAAAGATATGAGGATGAATTCTGACAAAGCTTTTGCAAAGCAGTTCTAAAATAGATTAGTCAGAATTGTATTCCTAAGAGCTGCTAACACAACTCTTAATTACCAAGGGCAATAATAGGAGCATCTAGTGTAAATTGCTCTTAGAATTTTGAAAGAAGAATGGGAATGGATGCCAAAATAGTCTTCTAAACTCAACCACATAAGATGACAGTATATCACAATCTAATAACACAGTAAAGAATACTATATAAGTTATCATTATAAATCTACATACGTATTTAAGTGGTGTGCTCATTTGCATAATACAACATAGCTTGCCCTCTGCTACTAAACAGGTGCTTTATAGGGATGAAAAAAGTCCTTAACAATTCAGGATTTGAAGTAGATGGCAATTTTCTATTGACTTCTCCCCTCTTTTAAGTCTCTTAACTGGGCTTAGAACAGGGCTATATATTATGAATAAAATAATGCATTCATTTAATTTTCTGTATTATTCTTTAAAAAAATTGGAATGAGAATGCAAAGAACAAAAAGAATAATTGGAAAGCTGTGAAATACTACTTCTTCAATGATACCCACTTTCTTGTTGATGACCCATTTTGTGGTTTTATATGGATTCTAAATTTCTTTGTTCAACTTTTAGTGATTTTGCTATTCAACAGTTCTTTGATGTGGTACTTAGAAGAAGTGAAAGAAGATGAAATTAAAACAAATCAATATATTGTTTTACCAGGGAAGCAGAAATCTTGGGGGAAGGATAAGCTTTAGGAAATATTACTCTTGTTACTAAAACCATACCACCACTACCATAGGCTCATTCTGTTGATGACACATAATGCATTCTTGAGACAAAAAGGTTTTTGCTTCTTGACCTGCGATGAGGGAAAGAAGGAAGAATGTATGAGACAACTAACAGAATCTTTTTTGGACAACATATTTCATTCATACAAATAAGTTTCCTGTACTAGTTATATTTTATTTAAAATTTTATTGTGGTAAAATATATATAACAAAGTTAGCATTTTGACCATTTTTCTATGTCCAGCTCGGTGACATTGATTACATTCATCATGCTCTGTAACCATGATTTTGTTTTTAATAAAAAAAATTGTCTTCCTCTTTGATTTGTGAATGATCCACAAATGACATGTAGGTGTAAATTTTGTGACCCTCAAGTAGTTTTATGACTACTTCCATCTAAGTAGCCCACCCTTGCTTGAGTGTACCAATGTGATGACCCACATAGTCCGTGGGATCTTTGCAGTACAAACAATATTTAATTAGAATTCCTAAGTTGGTATGTCAAGGAAAGTGGATCTTTTGAGAGATACCCAGTGAGTGTAGGGGAGTTTGGTAAATCATCTCTCATTCTTTGAGTTGGAGATGCTTCCTCTCTCTCTTTTTGCTCCACTTGATATTCTTTCTGCCACTTCCCCTTGGGGTACATCTCTGTTTTTTGGGACTTCTTTCCAAATTGCACATTCAACTCGCTCTGCTCAGCTTCTTTTGTTATGCATTCTATTCTGAAACTCAGGGTTTTTAATAAAAAGTTAAGACTACTGGTCCTCAGAAAATCCCTGTCCTATGTTAGGGTAGAAGTACAAGCAAGCCCCTCTTCCTTTGGTGCTTTCTAATGGGCCACATGTCCTGGATCTTTGCCTTCCATGTAAGTTACAATGCCATGCATGCTAATACATTACACCAAGAGCTATTTCTCAATAGTTTCATTTTTCTCCTTAAACTACAGGATTTATTGGATCATTCGTGCACATCAGGAAGTGGCTCTGGTCTTCCTTTTCTGGTACAAAGAACAGTGGCTCGTCAGATTACACTATTGGAGTGTGTCGGTTGGTAATTCTTTTTCCCTTTTCTTTGGGGGTTGTTTGCAATGTTGTTAGTCATAATTCTAGAAATAGGCTAGAACTTGTAAGACCAGTTCCTTCTTGTTGTCTTTTGCTTCTTTATTAAATTTTAGGAGATATGAGGTAGCCATGTGGTATGGCTACTTCATTATTCCCCGTGATTCGTGTTTGAACACCTGAACCTGTTGAAGCTCTTGTCAAGAGAATGTGTCACTAGTGAGTACAGAGGATGCCTAGGCATAGTTTTGTGTTGTAATCAGACCCCTTAGGATAATAGGAATGCTTGGAAAATGAATTGATATGGTTCTGCCTAACTATAGGTATCAAATGATTGGAGGTAAGTAACTTTCTGGACAGTAAATGTGTTTGCTGCAATTGTCTAAACCCTCCTACTCCTCCCTGCTCTTTTAAAAATTATGAAACAAATTGTTATCAAAGGTATCAATTTATTTAGTATCTCCTTTGGTTAGATAAGAACTGTGTACATTTCTCTATGGCCTCTTTATTTTCCCCATATATGAATAACTTTGTAGATGCAATTGTGATGTGCATACAGCTTTTTACCAATTTTAAGCTCACATATTCACATCTATTTGTATACATCACAAGTATTTTTAAAGATTGTGCAACAGCCCAATGCCGAATTTGATTAATGTCAACAGTACAATTTTTGCACATACTTTTTTAAATGATTATTTTCTTGGAATAAATTCCCAGGAGGTGTGAGGTTCTTGAATCAAAATTTGTGATTTTTTTTTTTTTTTTTTAATGACTTGCTTTATGTATTGCCAGTCAGCTTCTAAGGAGTTCTGGTAGTGTAGTGGTTACAAGTTGGGCTGCTAACCTCAAGGTCAGCAGTTTGATATACTACCAGTTGTTTTGCTGGAGAAAGATGAGTCTTTCTGCTCCTGTAAAAACCCTGTATAGAGTCGCTGTGAGTCGGAACCCACCACCAGTCAGCTTCTTTAAATGCTGAAGCAGGTGCTTTTTTTTTTTTTGGTTTCATTATTTTACTTTGATGTAAAGAGTCTTTGGAGGCTGTTCTGTAGTTTTCTGTAATTTTGTCATCAGGTGGCATGCAGGGATGGTCACAGTAGCAATACTGGGTGGCCAACATCTTCACACACTTAGTTCTCTTGGTTTCTTTGGATTGGGTTTGGCAGTGCCTGCCATTACATCTTTCAATTCTGGAAGGTGGCTGGCCATCATAAGCTGGCTTTACCACTTGGCAAGTCTCCTCTGGCTTTTTTAAAACTTTCTTTTTTTCTGTTTTGCGAAAACTTGGGGGCTCCCAAACCCTATCGTAGAAAGGGGGCAAGAAGCGTTAAGAACAGTGACTAACCAGTCTACCTTATTGCCTTTTCCTTGGGTCTGTAGTCATAGTAATAGTCCTCCACTTCCCTGACACAACCAGCTGCCAGGAGAGAAAAACAAGATGTGATGATCACCAGGGTTGTTCGATTGTGCCAACAAACATCCTCCTGATTGGTTACTTGTCCTGTGACCCTCTGCCCTGTCCTGTCACCACTCAGCATTTTCAGAGTAGCATGCTATCTCAAGATCGAGCCTCCCAGATTGACCCTAGAGTCCAAAGGGCAAAATAATATTGCATCACTGAAATAATGTATGCAGTTTCTGATGGTATAGATTGTTTTCAGCAGTTTTTTTGGAAACAGTGTAAATTCAGTAATAGCATTTTGTTTGTTTAGCGCTGACCACTTTAACAAAAGTAATGCTTTGTAGCAGCTTGTAGTTAGTGTTCATGTGGTACATATGAGTTCATCTCTACCAAGAGTATGACACCGTTATTTGGTTTGAAAACTGGGAATTTGTAGTCGATTTTCAGATTGTAGTCATTTTCAGATGGTGATCAGTGAAACTCCAAATTTCAAGGTCTTTAAGAGTATCCTTTTTGGGGTCCCTCACTCAGGACTTTTAGGAAGCTCTGCTTCTGTTTTCGGGATTTCTAAGCAGGGTTGCATTTGAAAACAAAGTACTTGTCAACTTAGAAGACTAGGAAAACCATTGAAGTATGTTTCTATTTTAACTAGCTTGCCACCTATCTCCTGCTTTCTTTACAGAAAGGAATTTGAGACCACTTTATAGTAATGTTCACAAGTCCCCAGAATAATTTTATCCCTTCCTCATGAAAATAAGAAAGCCAAGGAAAAATAAACATAGATAATGAAGTCAAAGCCAGGAAAAGATGAGTTATACCATCTTCTAGCAGTTAATTTTGTAGGATCTTAGCACTCTCCTTGAGCTTAAACTACATATATGAGGCAAATTCTTGGACTTTATTAAAATTAGTTTTGTGCTAATTAATATTTGTCTGATCTGGTAGTGGTCCACAAAGAGCACATTTAACATAGTTTTGGATTGCACATTGGTATTTTATAGCAACAGTATTCATTAACAGGGAATCTAGATTTAGCCCTTTGTGTTGCAGGTGTACCACCTGGACAGACACGCCCTCTCCTTCCATGTTTGGGTTCTTGGTGGCTTAGCTTGTGGGCCAAGAGCTGTTTTCTGTATGTGCAGGTGGACCTGCAGCTGCTTATTATATAAGTCACGCTTCCCAGCAGTCTTGGTAGAAAGCCCCATTGCCCTGTGAGTTGTATCTCCTGCTGCATTGTTATCTAGGTGCCTCGGATGTCTTTACCCTTGATTATACCCTGCGTTGATCCCCATCGTCTGGTGGTAATTACCTCCTCCGCCCACCCTCCCTGATCACCCCTACCTATAATTAAAGAGAAGACTGGAAGAGGGAGTCTGGAGTTGACAAAGCTGTCAACTGTGTTGCTGCTGCAGGAGGGGGGCGTGCACCAAATGATCAAATCAAAACTAGAGTGCCCACATTTTCAAAATGTCTTCTCCAAGTGGCCTTCCCACCGTAGCCCACGTGTGACATCACAGGAGCTATGTAAGGAGCAAATACCCATGACTAATGTCAGAAATCAGTACTGTTCTGGGATTATGTGGTTAAGATTTTACAAATCCTCTTTTGAAATAGATCTTCCAGCAACAAATCCGTTAGGAACGGTGTAGGGATGCTTGTTGACCTCCTTCTATACGGTAGTGTTGTTTCTGTGTTTTGTTGGGTTTTTTACCCTTGAGAACACATGCCTCAAATGCATGCTTCAAAAATGCCTGGGTAAATTCATAAATCTGAATTCTTAGAAAGTGCCTATGTTGATCCTTTTTGAAAGGAAAGAATCTAGTAAGCTATTCATGTTTGCCATATACAGGGAGGCTTCAAAAAGTTTGTGGACAGATGGAATGGAAAGATAATGGAGTTTTTCCATGAACTTTTTTTTGAAACGTGTCCCCCCTCCATCCCTTCCACCCCCACACACACTCATGCTGTATTTTTCTTACCCTTCACTACAACATAAAATCTGACTTTGTACATTTTCAAAGTTTTTCTGACTTTCATGTGCATTGACTCCCCAAATGATAAGCCCACCAGCCACTCCATGAGAGAAAGATAAGGTTTTCTGCTCCTGCAGAGGTGTCCAGCCTCAGAAATCCTGATGCAGAGTCTCTATGAGTCAGATCTGACTTGACAGCTCATAGAAACAATAAACATATAAACATTTTAAAATGTAAATAATAATTAGCAGCTGATTGTACAATACAGATACTTTCAATTCGTTGTCTTCATGAGGTGGGTGGGAGGGGTGAGTTCCACCTCACATTTGTATGTCTTTACAGGCAGGTATTTACATCCGCAAACTGAGATTCTTGGAGCAAACAGCGAGAGATTAAGAGTTGCAACCTCTAAGTCCATTGGCTTCTTTAAAAAACATAATTAAGGCTGGCTGCCTCTTGTGCGTCTAATGTTCAGCGTCTCTGTTTTGCTTTCCACAGGGAAAGGCAGATATGGAGAGGTGTGGAGAGGCAGCTGGCAAGGAGAGAATGTTGCCGTGAAGATTTTCTCGTCCCGCGATGAGAAGTCATGGTTCAGGGAAACAGAATTGTACAATACTGTGATGCTAAGGCATGAAAATATTTTAGGTAAGTATGAGGATAATCTCCTTATTAACTGGATGTAGATAGAAATAAATGTGTGTCTTTTCAGAGGAATGTGAATCAGAGTGTCTCTCCTAAGAACTGGTACCAGGATCACCAACATTTACATATACTGTTTAATTTTCTTTATAACACCAATTTCTTGTTTGAATTTGCCAACAGGTTAATCATTCTCTAAATGATGAAAAGGAAGTTGTTATGGCTAATTCATATTCCTACATCTGCAGTTCATTGTTTAAACAACAGAAATTTGCCCTGTGCTGTTCACTCAAAGGCCTCGTTGGTTGGTGTACTCACCCCAACCTTTTTGAATATTTATAGAATCAAGTAAAGAAAGATCTTTGGACTATTCCCTAGCAATTCACAGCTCCCAGGGACATCGTAATTAAATTCACATGCCTTCAAACTAGGCATCATTTTAATGCTTAGATTTGTAGAGGGATGCAGCATAAATTTTAATTTGGAAACTAAAACTTTGAGTTATTTGTCAAATATGTGAAAAATGCCCACTACGTTGGTAGTATTAAAAACAAGAAAAACAGTTGCTATTGAGTTTAATTGTGACTCAAGGAAACCCTGTGTTTGCCAGAAGAGTTCAGTGCTTCATAAGGTTTTTATGGCTGATTTTTCAAAAGTGGATCAGCAGACCTTTTTCCAGAAGTATCTCTAGTTAAACTCAAATTGCCAACCTTTGGGCATAAAGGGGGAGGATAAATGTGGTCGTATTGTTATTGTTAGGGAGCTCTGGTAGCATAGTGGTTAAACTGCTAACCTTAGGGTCAGCAGTTGGAAACTACCAGCTGTTCCACGGGAGAAAGATGAGGCTTTGTGCTCCTGTAAAGATTTACAACCTCGGAAATCCTGTATAGGGTCGCTATGAGTCGGAACAGATTGCACGGCACATAACAACAACAACAACTTTGTTACTGTTAAGTGCTGTATAATTGATTCTGACCCATAGCAACCCTGTGTAGGGTTTCTGAGGAGCAGCTGGTGCACTTGAACCGCTGACCTTGCAGTTCAAATGGCTTTGCAGTCTGGTGCATTAACCCTCAGTGCCACACCAGGATTCTGTGGTCATATTAATAGATGGTTAATGAATACAGCCTGAAGGAAAAAAAAAAAAATCAAGCTTTGAATTGCAGTATTGAAGAATTCTATGGGCAAAATATTGAATGACTCAGGAAGCACCAAAAGAAGATGGAAGGAATACACAGAGTCACTAGAGCAAAAAGAAGTGGTTGGTATTCAACCATTTCAAGAGGCATCATATGGTAAAGAGCCAATGGTACAGAAGGAAGAAGTCCAAGGTGCACTGAAGGAATTGGCAAAGAACAAGGCTCCTGTAATTGATGGAATATGAATTGAAATCTCTCAACAAACTGATGCAGCACTGGAAGTACTCACTCATCTATGCCAGGAAATTTGGAAGACAGTTACCTGGCCAACTGACTCTGTCCGTTCCAAAAAGAGGCGACCCAATAGAATGCAGAAATCATCGGACAGTATCATTAATATCACATGCAAGTAAGATTTTGCTAAAGATAATACAAAAATGGCTGCAATACTCCATTAACAGAGAACTTCCAGAGGTTCAAACCCGATTCAGAAGAAGATGTGGAATGGGGGATATCCTTGCTGACATCAGATGGATCTTGGCTGAAAGCAAGAATACCAGAAAGATGTTTACCTGTGCTTTATTGACTACATAAAGGCTTTTGATTGTGTGGATCCTGAAAAGCTATGGATAACATTGCAGAGAATGAGTATTCCGGAACACTTAATTGTATTCATGAAGAACCTGTACATAGTCCAAGAAGCAGTAGTTTGAATAGAACAAGGGAACACTGAATGGTATAAAATTAGGAAAGATGTGTGCCAGGGTTGTATTATTTCACCATATTTATTCAATCTGTATGCTGAGCACATAAATTCAAGAAACTGGATTATGTGAAGAAAAGCATGGCAATATGCAGATGATACAATCTTGCTTGTTAAAGCAAAGACAACTTAAAACACTGATGAAGATCAAAGAACACATCTTTCGATATGGGTCACATCTCAATGTAAAGAAAATAGAAAATCCTCACCATTGGACTTGTAAACAAGATCCATATCAATGGAGAAAAGATTGAAGTTGTCAAAGACTTCATTTTGCTCAGATCAACCATGAACAGTCATGGAAGCAGCAATCAAGAAATCATATGACATATTGCATTAGCACATCTGCTGCGCAAGACCTCTTTAAAGTGTTGAAGAGCAAAGATGTCAGTTTAAGGACGAAGTGTGCCTTACCCAAAGCCGTGGTTTATTCAGTAACCTCATATGCATGTGAAAGTTGGACAGTGAAAGGAAAGACTGTAGAAAAATTGATGCATTTGAGTTATGGTGTTGGAGGAGAATATTAAAAGTACCGTAGACTCCCAAAATAACAAACCAGTCTGTATTGGAATAAGTACAGTCAGAGTGTTCCCTGGAAGCCAGGATGGCCACATCTTGTCTCTGACTCTTCAGATATATTATCAGGAAGGACCATTCCCTGGAGAAGGATATCATGTTTGGTAAACTGGACAGTCAGAGAAAAAGAGGAAGACTCCCGACAAGATGATTAGCACAGTGAGCAGCAATGGGCTCAGGTGTAGCAACTATTGTGAGGTTGCTGCAGGACCCAACACTGTTTCATTCTGTTATGGATAGGTTCTCTGTGAGTCAGTAATGACTCATGGCACCTAATAATAACAACACCAACAATGAATGTGGCCTACTGTGTTTCTTTTGTAATACTTAAGACGTTTACTTCGAATTTATAGATTGGTCTGACTTATATTACAGAAAGGCTAGTGCCAGAATTTATTTGTAGTCCAGTTGTTTTTAAGTGATGTCAAGTTAGTGCTGACTCATAGCAACCCTGTGTAGACTTTCCAAGGAGTAGCTGGTAGGTTTGAACTGCTGACGTGTGGTTTGCAGTCAGTTTATTATTTAAATCTGAGTCAAGTTGTCTGTAGGTAATAGTTTTGATCCTGCCCAAAATTGTAGCTCAGTGGTATGGTAGTATGTTTCCTCTCGGAGTCGTCTCAGTTCCTTTTGGTCTCTCCCTTTTCCTTGCTATTAAGTAATTCTGTACATTTGTGTTGTGGCTGTTGGCTTCCCCTTTCTATTCTATTTCTCCATTTTGTTTATCTTCTGTGGACGAAAGTGATTCCTTTGCTCAAAGTGTTTGGTGACCCCCCCCCCCCCCCCCACTTGCTGATAACATGTGTGACTTTGGGCTTGACATTCAAGGCTCCATATTAATTGCTTCCAAAAAGCAATTAACAAGCTTCATGTACCGATATTCCCACATATAGCTACTTCTAATATTTGCCATTTCTGGGAATGCCATGAACATTCAGGTGTCTATGGCTGGGTTCATGTTATCCTTGATATACCCTCTATCCCCCCTCATGCCCTTAAACTCCTCCCTTCTCCTTCATCAAAACTTCTTCACTCCCTTCTGATTTCACCCAGTGGAGTTGTTGTTTTCTGCACTCCCTCACTTTTTGCTTCTTTCAGGGCAGGTAATGGGAGGTTACAAGCAGCAGGCAACAACACCCAAACATTATGAGCCCCGGGGATTCTGCAGTGGTTTGGAAGGTGTGGTGAGGAATGGAGTACCGTGTCCCAAGATGCACCAGGGTCTCTCAAATGTGGCAAGTGAAGAGAGAGGGACACTTACATTGAAGACAAGGCAGAACCCAAGAAGCTTCCATTTAACACTGATTTTACATAATGACCTTGCAACCTAAACACTTCAATATGTGAGGGAGGAATGGGTGTAATTATAAAATTATAAAAATCCTAAGTAAAACACCAGAAAGCTAAATACAATTATACTTTCAAAAAGTTAAACCCTCTTTAAAGAAGATAATTCCAGGAACATAGCAATATCTTAAATATTAGTTAATCTACAAATCTTCTATAGCAGTCAGTGGTGCATTGGTTAATAAATGAGACCATGTTTCTTAATTTTTTTGTTGCTGTTGAGAAAATATACAGGATCCAGCATTCTTAACTATTTAGTCGTAGTCATATCTTTGAACTGTCAAATCTGTCCTCTGCCACGTCTGTAGGTAAGTCAGCAGGGAGAGGCTGATAAGGGGCTACCTCACTTGAGACTTTGGGGTTTATTTTTGGCTCTTGAGGAACCTGGGAGGATGCCTCTGGCTGCTAAACTAGAAGTCTCTTCCCTGATGACTTTCTCCCTTTTTTTCTGGACACTTCAGTTGCTTTGCCAGAGTTCCAATTTATAGGCACCTGTTTAACTTCTCACCTCCACTTACAGTAGAGCATTTTGACTCAAGCGCAAATCTCTCTTCAAAGTGCTTCTCCATTTTGAAGCAAAGGAAATTACAGAATTCACACTTCAACAATTTAAAAAAGAAATCTTGCTTATTTAAGTAATTTTTCTGAAGGTCTAAAGCATAATTAACAGGACATATAAATCCTTCTCTAAGGACTTCGGGAAGGTAAGAGAATAAAAAATTATCTGTGTTATTTATTTAACCAGAAGCTGTTCACCCTTGGAGGGAGAAATCTGTTGTACAGAATACAACAATAATTAAGTTTGTTTTGAGTGGTGCTTTATGGTTTAGGGATGTTTATTTTGACTAAGTCATTAAAGATTAAAATCGTTTGGTTTTCAAATTATAAAGCAGGAACATCTTGTTTAATAAGAATATTGAAATGGAGTCCTGGTGTGGCGCTGTGGGTTAATAACACTGGACTGCAAAGTCGGTTTAGCAAGGTCGGCATTCAAGCTCACGAGTTGCCCCTTGGAAACCCTATATAGGGTTGCCATGGGTTGTAACCGACTCAACAGCACTTAACAACAACAAATATTGAAATATGAATTTTTTACATATGGCAGCTAACTGAGGACTCCAAACAGCGAGGAGACTAACAAAGGTTGGAGAGTAGAGTAGGAAGGGAGACAAATGGCCATAGCTCAGAAGAAGAGGGATCATAAGGCAGAGGGCAAGGTGGTGAAGTGATCATTCAGTTTCTTTTGCTGATGTCTTGTAGATTCAAACATCAAATTGCCCTTCTCTTACTAGCACTTAAAAGTGGACTAAAAAGGAAAAATCCGCTTGTTTGGGAGCAGAATGGTATAGCAGGTAAGATGAGTTTTGAGCCAGATTGACTGGAGTCATTACTAACCTCATTGGTCAATGGTCTGCTAGCCATACTTCCTGAAGATTTTGGAAAGTAAAATGAGTTAATGTATGTAAAGTGCCTGACAAATGTTGTTGCTGTTGGTTACAGTCAAGTCAGTTCTAACTCACAGCGACATTGTATAGGGTTTCCGAGAAGTGGCTGGTCAGTTGAACCACCGACCTCATGATTCAAACTGCCCTTGAAGTCCACTGCTGTATCCCACAGTATCACACCAGTTAATTACCATCATCAACGAAAATGACAGTAGTGCATAATTATTGAGGACTGACAAGTAGTCCTCAGTAATTATGAACTGCTGTCATTTTCGTTGATGATGGTGATCAAATTTTTGTTGGTAGGTGCCATCAAATCTCAATTCTAACTCTTTGTAACTCTCTGCACAGTAGAACAATACGCTGTTCAGTCCTGCATCATCCTCACTATAGTTATGCTTGAGTCCATTGCAGATGCCACTGTGCTATCTCATCTAATTGGGGTTCTCCCTCTTTTTAAAGTGACGCTTCACTTTTCAAAACATAATGTCTTTCTCCAGGGACTGTTCCCTGCAGATAATATATCCAAACAAAGTATGAGAGAGGAAGTCTTGCCTTCCTGGCTTCTAGGAAGCATTCTGGCAGTATTTCTTTCAACACAGATTGGTTTGTTCTTTTGGCAACCCATGGTACTTTAAATATTTTCCTCGAATGCCGTAACTCAAATGCATCAATTATTTTTCAGTCTTCCTTATATTCATTGTCCAACATTCACATGCATATGAGGCTGTTGAAAATATTATGGCTTGGGTAAGTTGCACCTTAGTCCTTAAACTGATATCTTAGTTCTTGAATAGTTTCAAGAGGTCATATGCAGCAGTTTTACCTAATGCAATACATTATTTGATTTATTTACTACCACTTCCTTAAGTGTTAATTCCAAATTCAAGCAAAATGAATTCTTTGACAACATCGTTCATTACTCCATGTACTCCAGTTGTGAGGATTCTTGTTTTCTTTACAAACTTGAATTTATTAGGAATTTAATACATCTGTGTGATCTTTGGCACGTCAAGTAATATCTTCTTACATCCATTTTGCTCTTTTCTATCTTTTCAATGACTTTGTCCTTCTTTGATGTGTGATATCCCAAGTATCCATTACATAACTCATCTAGTCTTCAGTCTCTAGTGTTCAATGAGTCAAATCTACTCATGAAATAGTGTCTAAATTCAAATGTGATATACTAAAGGTCATATTTTGATTTGCATGAACTTTTAAACAATTTTATTTAGCTTTTACCTGAGTGTGCAGATGAATAATTGATGATCTTTTCTGCTTTCATCCCCTGACATTGTACTGACCGATGATATTGAGCTTTTATATTCTCTCTTTCCTACCACTCGTCTGTCAGTTTGTCATACTGTGATGGTTTGGGTGTTGCTGTGATTCCTTCAGCTATAACACAGGTACTGTAAATATCAGCATCACCCACAGTGGACAGGTTGCTGCTAAGCTTCCAGACAAATACTGACTAGGAAGAAGGAGAGATGGACTACTTCAGAATATTTACTCACTGAAAACTTTGTGAATAGCAGTGGAACACTGTCAGCACCCAAATATTGACTATTGAAACATGATGAAGAGCACCAGAATAGTACCATATGTAGTGCCGGAGGATGAGCCGCTCAGGTTGGAAGGCACTGAAAATACGACTGGGGAAGAGCAACCTCCTCAAAGTAGAGTTGACCGTGATTACTTCCCTTTACAACCTTCATTTGCTGATGGGCATAACTCAAAATGAAGAGAAATAGCTGTAAACATCATTAGTAATTGGAACATGGAATATACAAAGTATAAATCTTTGGAAATTTGGAAGGTGTTAGAAATGAAATGGAGCACATAAACATCAAGATCCTAGGCATTAGTGAGCTGAAATGGACTGGTATTACCTGTTCTGAATCTGCCGATCACATTTTTTACTATGCCGGGAATGACAATGGAAGAGGATGGTGTCGTCATACTCATCATCAAAAAGAACATACCAAGATCTGTGATGAAGTAAAACTCTGTCCATGATAGGATGATAACTCATACAGGGAAGACTGTTATTCACATTTACTCGCCAACCACTAAAGCCAATGATATGAAATTGGAGAATTCTGCTACAGTCATTTTTGAGATACCTTCAGCAAAATTTTACTTGCTTGTTTTATAAATGATGTTATTAGATAATCTTCGTGTTCAATTGGGTTGGTTACCTTTCTTCGAAATGAGCACAAATACAGATCTCTTCTAATCCGTTGACCAGGTACCAACTTTCTTGGCATAGACAAGTAGGCACCTCCAGCGCTGCATCAATTTGTTGAAACATTTTAATCTGTATTCTTTCCATTCCTGGAGCCTTTTTTTTTCCCCCAGGGCCTTCAGTGCTGCTTGAACTTCTTCTTTCTGTATTATATGTTCTTTATGATATGCTATATAGTTAAAGGTTTGAACATTGACAAATTCTTTTTGGTACAGTGGCTCTGTATTCCTTCCATCTTCTTTTAATGCTTCCCGTATCATTCAGTATTTTGCCTGCAGAAACCTTCAGTTGTTACAAACTGAGACTTGCATTTTCTTCAGTTCTTTCCTGTTGAGACATGGTGAATACGTTCTTCCCTTTTGGTTTCCTAACTCCAGGTCTTCTTCACACATTTTGTTACATTATTTTGTCTTTTGACAAAATAAGGCCTTTTATTTCCTTGTTTATCCCCGTTACTTTAGTTTTTCTATGCTCAAGAGCAAGTTTCAGAGTCTTCTCTCACATTAATTTTGTTTTTTTTCTTTTGTTTTGTCTTTTTAATTATCTTTTGTTTTCTTCATGTATCATGTTCTTGAGGTCCTACCACTCTTCTGGTTTTTGGTCATTAGTGTCTAATGCACCAATCTGATCTTGAGATGGTCTCTAAATAGAGGTGGGATATACTCTAGGGCATATCTTGGCTCTCATGGACTTGTTTTAATTGTCTTCAGCCTCAGCCTGAACTTGCATATGAGCAATTGGTGCTTTGTTTTGGCTGATGGTATTGAATTTCTTTTTCCATTTTATCTTCCCGTTGATGTAGTTAATTAGATTTCTGTATATTTAATCTGGTGTGGTCGACATGTTTTGTTGCTAGGTGACATCGATTCGGTACTGATCATAGAGACCATAGGCACAACAGAACGAAACCCTGCCTGGTCCTGCACCAATCTCACAATCATTGCTATGTTTGAGCCCACTGTGCCAGTCCATCTTGTTGGGAATCATCCTCTTTTTTTCTACCAAACATGATATGCCTCGCCAGGAAATAGTCCCTACTGATAATATTTCCTAAGTATGAGAGACGAAGTCTGGCCATTCTGGCTTTGTGGCTATCCTGGCTTCCATGGAGCATTCTGGCTGTACTTCTCCCAACATAGATTGGTTTGCTCTTTTGGCGGTCCTTGGTACTCTTAATATTCTCTTCCAATACCACAGCTCAACTACTTCAATGCTTCTATGGTCTTCTTTATTCATTGTCCAACTTTCACTTACCTATGAGGTTATTGAACAATACCATGGCTTGGGTCAGGCACACCTTAGTCCTCAAATTGACATCTTTGCTCTTGAACACTTCCAATATCATAGCGACACATAAGCCTCAAAAGTACAACAAATTGACAGATAAGTGGTTGAATTTTTTTTAGAGCATTTTTACTTTTGTAGGAAAATCACCAAGTTACCTCTCCCCTGCACATTATTTCTATTAACATATTGCAGCATTGTAATTTCATGTTTTTCCTAGCCAACAAACACCATTTCTACCACCTTTTTTTTTTTTTTTTTTCCTCCCTGTGTGTGACTCAGAGCATCATTGGACTTAGTTTCTATTTGACTATTTTCTCCTTTTATAACTTGATGAATCCCTCAGCCATTCAATCTGGTTATTGTTGGTAAATGCCTAACTCATAGTGACCCTGTATAGGGTTTCCAAGGAGTGACTGGTGGGTGGGTTTGAACTGCTGACCTTGAGGTTCAAGCAGACCTTATGGTCCAGGGCTTATCCTATAGTGTCACACCAGAACTCCATTTAATCCAGACTCACCCAGTTTATTGTAATGTGACCAGACATATACCAGAGAGTATACATGAGCTACCCAATATTACCTAGCAATTTATAGTCAGAATCAGCACTAGAAAATGGGTCTTCAGGTTCTGAGGCTTATGTTTTTTTATGTGTGTGGTTGATGAATGGCCTTTTCTTAGGATATTAATACAAAGGGGAGATTTACACTATCGTTGTATGTAAGCACAAAAGTATATCTTAATGCAATGTTAAATATTTTTTTATAGGATAAACTTCAATGAAAATGAATAGGACACTTTTGTATTCAGTTGTTGTTGTTGGTAAGTGCCTTTGCAACTCATAGCAAGCCTGTATAAGGTTTCCAAGGCTTTAAATTTTCACAGGGACAAAAAGCCTCATCTTTCTCCTGTGGAGAGGCTAGTGGGCTTGAACCACAGACCTTGTGGTTTGCAGTCCAGTGCTTATCGTTTGGAGCCACCACACTCCCTTTATGTTCAGTTGTTGTTAAGTGCCGTTCAGTCAGTTTCCTACTTACAGCCACCCTGTGTAGGGTTTCTGAGAAACAGCTGGTGGGTTTGGCCGTGTGGTTAGCAGTCCAGTGCTCATCCTACAGTGCCACACCAGTAGACGTACTTTTAAAGGCACAAACACCATTCTTTTTCTTTGTTGCTGATTTTCTAAATCTCCCCTTCATGGAGATTTATTCATTAGTGGGTAATTTACTAATTTTATATTCTAAATGATTTCTATTATGTAGATGACTATTTCCAGATACTAAAAGTTACAATGTGGAATTCTCACATAGTGTTGGTTTTGTTCTTGTTCCCTCTCCAGGTTTCATTGCTTCAGACATGACATCCAGACACTCCAGCACCCAGTTGTGGTTAATTACACATTATCATGAAATGGGATCGTTGTACGACTATCTTCAGCTTACTACCCTGGATACTGTTAGCTGCCTCCGAATAGTGCTGTCCATAGCTAGTGGTCTTGCACATTTGCACATAGAGATATTTGGGACCCAAGGAAAGCCAGCCATTGCCCATCGAGATTTAAAGAGCAAAAACATCCTGGTTAAGAAGAATGGACAATGCTGCATAGCAGATTTGGGTAAATTTTTAAAAATATCTTTTAATCACTATTTTTACTTTGCTAGCACTCCAGTGTTTAGCCAGATTACATTCATTTTTTTCTCTTTGCCTACTATTTTATTATGAAAAATTTAAGATATGGATAAAAGTTAAAGAATTCTATAATGATCCCCCTATATATGTACAGCCAAGATTTTACCATTAACATTTAACTTTTGTTAAATTACATCGCATATCTATCCATTTCCCATCCATCAGTTCATGTTGTTTTTCATTATATTTCAAAATAAACTGCAGATAAATGAACAGTACCACCAGCTGCTTCTCAGAAACCGTATACAGGGTCACTGTGAGTCAGAACTGACTCAACAGCACTTAAGAACATCAAGAACAAGCTGCTGTAAACTTCAGCATACATACCAGAATGTTATTAACTGGAATTTATTAGGTTTAATATTTTCCTCTTCTCAGATGAAATTTACATATCATGAAATTTTTAAATTCCTACATTCACATTCTGTGAGGTTTGAGAACTGCTTTATAATCTAGAATGCCTGTTGTGAGAAAACCAAATCAGACATTGTGTCATTGAGTTGATTTCTGTAGAACAGACAGGAAAAAATAAAACTGCTCCATAAAGTTCCTGAAGTTGTATGTCTGTATGGGAGCAGACAGACTCATCTTTCTCCCAAGGAGTAGCTGGTGTATTTGAACCACCAAACTTGCAGTTACTAGCCCAGTACTTAGCCCACTGTACCACCAGAGCTCCTTCCTATTGTGATTGTTGTTGTGTATTGCCATTGAGTCTGTTCTAATTCACAGTCACCCTGTACATGGTTTCTGAAGTACAACAGGTGGCTTTGAACTGCCGACCTTGGGGTTAGCAGCCCAGTGCTTTTCCTACAGTGCCACACCAGGACCCCACCTATTGTGAGAGGCTTTCTAATATCCCCAGAAAATTACCTCATGCTTGTTCAATTAAGAATTATCTTCCCCATTACACTCTCAGAAGTAACATTTGAGGTTGTCTTCTTATTTCATGAGAGGAGGCACACAGTTAATAACCTATGGAATGATTTTGTCTTAAATATGATCTCTTCAGTAAGCCACTCAAAATACCAATTGAAAAGAGGGGGGAAAAAAATCCCTAAACCAATTACACTTTGCTCTATTTGGAAATCTCTTTCTTAAAATGTTAGGATAGTGCTCAGTGTAGCTTTAGCCACATTATAAATATTAGTTTCATTTATAATGACATAAAAAAAAATATTTATCCCGTTGTTGCTGTTGTTAAGTGCCCTCAAATTGGTTCCAACTCATAGCAACTCTATATAGCGTTTCCAGGGAGCGGCTGATGAGTTTGAGCTGCCAACCTTGCAGTTCAAACCAACCTGTGGTCAAGTGCTTATCCTGCAGCACCACACAAGGACTCCATATTCATCCTCAGAATATTTGCCAAGTAATTGTGGTAATAAGAAGTAAAGTCTAATAATCATTATTAATTTCAATAGACTATTGAGACGTCTCTATTTGATTAAAGTGGCTTATATTATATTAATATCATTGCAGGATCCCTGGTAGCATAGTAGATTACAAGTTGAACTGCTAACTGGAAGGTCAGCAGTTCGAATCTATCAGTCGCTCCACTGGAGAAAGATGACGTTTTCTGCTACCATAGAGATTCACAGCCTCGGAAACCCTATACAGGGTTGCTATGCGTTGAGACCGACTTGGTGGCACACAACCATCACCAGTATCATTGCAGTTATTATTAGACTGAGACAGGTTTATACTATTAGTTTTAATTATGTAAAAAAAAGTTTTTAAAGTATTTTTTATTTTGAAATATGAGCACTTTGGCACATCAAGAAAACATCTTCTTTGAATCCCTTTAAAGCCTTTGCTTTCACATTTATTTTACAATGTTTTCCAAATGTGAGTGAAAACATCTTTAGGATAAGTTTTGAAAAGGCATAACACTAAAGTTCTTTGTGGGCAGGTTTTAGTTGCAGCGCAGAAGACAGTGTCAAGAGCCAGAGTAATTTGGGTTTGAGCCCTGACATTCTCAGTTATTCGCCCTGTGCTTTTGTGCCAGTCTCTAATGTATCTGTTTACTTCTCCCAAGTACTAACACAGTATGTGGGGGTCAGAGTGAAGGGAGCCTTTAGTACTTGACAAACCGTGTGCTGTATTTCTGGATTGTTTGACACGTTCATAAAAATGTGACCATGTATTACTTATGTAACTAAAAGAAACAATTATGCCTACTTTTTAGGGTTCTTTAAAGTCTTGAAAATTGTAAATACATAGAAAATAAGGAACATCGAAATAGTAGCTACTGTTATGTTCCAGTCTTTCCCGGAAGATGAACAGATTGAGCCCGCACTCAGCCTTGGTTTATGGGACATGGTTAGGAGGGTTTTGCCGTCAGTCCAGCTAGTTAATTCTCCAGCGACATTTCTTCTGGCCTGCAGCCTTCCAATCGGATACATGGCGTGTTGTTGTTAAGTGCCATTGAGTTGGCTCCGGCTTATAGCAACCCTGTGTAGGATTTCCAAGGAGTGACTGTGGGTTTGACCTATTGACCTTACAGTTAACTCTCCAGTACTATCCCACAGTGCCACAACAGTAGACATGGATAGGTATCAAAATTTGTTTTTAAAAACCAAGCCCACTAAGTTGATTCTGACACATTAGGGACCCTGTTGTATGGAGTTTCAGAGGTTGTAGAGCTTTACTGGGGCAAAAGCCTCATCTCTCCAGTGGAGCCACTGGTGAGTTTGAACTTCCAACCTTGTGGTTAGCAGTCTGTTGTTTAGTAGGGAGTAGATATAGTACAGGAAATGACTCTGATAAGACCATGATTTGTTACATATTTTTCATCTTATATTTGGAAAATAAAGATCATTCATTAGAAACAGGGTTCTTTTGATAGTAAGTAATGCACAAAGACCACTATTCAATAATTTTTCCAAGTTATTATTATAAGGAATGTCCAATGTACAGAGAAGTTGGAGAAAAAGTATCAGAAATGATCACTCATAAGCTTAACATTGAAAGTTTAATAATTGTCCAATTTTGCCATATTTGTTTTATCTGTGTGATTGTGTATGGGTGTATGTGTGCTAAACCTTTTGAAAATTAATTGCAGGCATCATAGCATTTTACTTCTAGATATTTCAAAATGCATCGCCTAAAATTGGATAGTTTACCTTTAGATGTTGTTGTTGTTAAGTGCTGTAGAGTCCGTTCTGAATCATAGCTACCCTGTATAGGGTTTCCAAGGAGTGACTAGTGGGTTTGAACCTGTATGTATTCATTCAGTGCTTAATTATTGCAACAACAGATAGTTTTCTATCATCATTTAATACCCATTTTCAAATTTTTTCTATGTTCCTGAACAAGAATTCAATCAGGGCTCACACACATTACATATGGTTGGTGTGTTTCCTTAGTTAGTGTAATAGTTGCCTCTTGGTTGTGGTTATATGCCTTGGAGTCAGTTCTGATGCGTAGCAGCCTTGTATAGAGTTTCCAAGGCTATAAATCTTTACGGGAACAGGAAACCTCATCTTTCTCCTATGGAACAGCTGGTAGATTTGAACTAACTTTGTGGTTAGCTGCCCTATTTATTTGCTACCACAGCTCCTATTACTGCCTATTGTTAAGTGCTGTTGAGTTAATTCTGACTCATAGTGACGCTGTATAGGGTTTCCAAGGAGTTGAGTTTGAAAAGCCAACCATAGTGATTCAAAGCAACCTTGCAGTGCAGTGCACTATCCTGCAGCACCTCCTACCGATTACTGGGGCTTCATATACTTTTAAATGTAGCAGCTTAAAACAACAACCATTTGTTAGCTTTCATTGTACCCAAGAGTCAGGAATTTTGGAATAGCGTAGCTGTGTGGTTCTGGTTCATGGTTTCTTGGGTATTGCAGGCCAGGGTTTTAGTTACCTGAAGTTGACCTCTAGGGTGGCTCCTTCACATGGCTTTTGGCAAGAGGCCTTAGTTCTTCATCATGTAGGACTCCCCACAGGGCTGTTTGAGTGCCCTCATTATGTGATGAATAAGCCAAGAGAGAGCAAATATTTAACATGAGATTTGTGCGTTGAGTTAAGAACCCGTTTAATGCTCTCTGGACTCTTGACTCTGGGGCAGTTGGATAAAGAAATGCCTGTAGATTTTATTACCATTATTGCTCAGATGGACAGCTTTCCCTTGAAGCATGAAACAGTACCTGTAGCAGTATGCCATTTATAGAGTGACATATTACCTAAATTCTCTACCTCACACTGTTTGAAAATTGATAGGCATTGTGTTAAGATTTGAGAGATAATCTACTTCTTGTTAATCCACTTTGGAGCTCATGTTTAACATATAAAGGTGTTTTCCTGTGGACTTCAGTCAGTGACCTCATATTGGTTTAGTGCGAAACATTTTGTCTTTACAGGTCTTCATGTATTAATATTTACAGAATGTTTTCTGTGACATTAGTTCTTTCTTCTGTTCGCACTCTAGAAATCATCACAAAGGGTATTCCAGAGATGATTTTGTTTGACTATGAATGCCACAAGAGGGCACTTTCGGTTGGGATTGGTTTACAATCCTTCAGTGGACTTCTATGAAAAAGGTGGAGAGCTGATTGACAGTTTCTTTTTCCTTTTAGGCCTGGCTGTCATGCATTCCCAGAGCACCAATCAGCTTGATGTGGGGAACAACCCCCGAGTGGGCACCAAGCGCTACATGGCTCCTGAAGTTTTAGATGAAACCATCCAAGTGGATTGTTTTGATTCCTACAAGAGGGTCGATATTTGGGCCTTTGGACTTGTTTTGTGGGAAGTAGCCAGGCGGATGGTGAGCAATGGTAGGTATCTAATGTAGTATAATAATGTCCTTGTCTAAGTCCTCTTGATTCTGCTTCCTTTAAAGGGTGAAAGGGAAAATTTAATTCCAAATAGTTCCCTGATTCATACCTGTTAAACTCTAGGCATACTTACTTGATTTTTACTTGGTAGGTAGAATGTAATGGTGTTTTCAGTACACAAGAGGGAACGACTGTTGAAAAAGAATCTTTCTGGAAAAGACTTCAGTTTTTCATTTGATTGATCTATATTTTATTCCTTTCTTCCTTGGTCCTCCTCCTTTTCTTCCCACTCTTCCTCCTTTCTCTGCTCCTTTCACAGGGATGGTTTGCTTGAGGAGAACGCTCCAGTAAATCTAAGGATGAATTCTGCTATTTTGGATACTTTTGCTTTTTTAGTTTGGATTTTGAAAAAAAGATGCAGGTTTTACTCCCTTGTAAAAAGCAGGCTGTGTCTTTTGAGTGAGTCAGTTAGATTTCAATTCAGGAAGCCATGGTTAGGTTCTCACCAGTAAAGTTGTTTAATGAATTGATGTTGCTTTAGACATTTGTCATTTTTTAATTATGCCCCCCATACTAGAATTTTATGTATCAAAATCAGCCACAAGTACATTGTCTTCTAAGAGCAGTAAGTATACTCTTTGAAGTTACATACATCCCATCTACCCACAATTGGTCATTATAGTAGAATCCTTTAGACAAACTAGATCAACCTCTTCATAGATTTACAAGTTCCTTCACCAAGGATGTATCTGAAATGATTCCTGATAAACAGAAGAAAGTGCCATGTACTTGGATTAAGATTCAATTCTAAATAATACTGTACATTTTACCCTCCTCTGACTTGTTGAAATTTTGCATGTAAAGTATTGAAGAAATAGTGCCCAGAGTTACTAACATCTGTAACCCATCCTCCTCCCACTGAGACTTTCCAAGGATTGAGATTCTTGGGGTGATCATAATTTTTTTGAATAGCACAGCCAGAGATTAGTAGCTTCTGTGAGGCAAGTGGAATTGGAGTAATTTAATGTGGTTTCAGTATCCGGAAGTGTGCAGTAATTGAAATTGGCATACTTTCAAGGTAGCATTTCTCTAACAGCAGCGCGTGTCTGCTTTGAATAACCACCTAAGGGTTTCCAAGCTAGTGTTTCAGATTAAACATGAACACACATGGATGATAACTTGGAAATCCCTTTAAAGTACTTTTTTTTTTTTTTTTTAATGGGATTTATGAACATTTTCTTAGTAATTGTTTCTCAATCTTTGGGAGCTACTGACTTGATGTTTGTGCCATTCAAGCGCCTTGAGAATTGTTTGCAACAGAGAGATTGTTTTGCTGATTTATAAAGTTTTGAACTTTGTCTGAAATTGCACATCGGCTTGATTTCCCCTTCCCCAATAAGCTTTCAGCATATTTGAACTGAAAATTGAATTCTGATAGTTTAGCACAACAAACAATGTGTAGACGCTTTAGTGTAATAAACTATGTGATAGGGAACTTGCCCCAGATGAAGAGGGAATGTCCTTTCCAAAGCCAGGACAGTAGCATTTCCAGCTGCGGCTGTGCCAAGCGCAGCCAAGCGAGCCTGCATGATGAAAGCTGAACTTGGCAGAAACTTGGGATCTAGGCTTTGTAAGAACTGATATTGCAAACCCACCCCCTGTGTCATAGGCAAAAACCCAAGTAGCTTTTTAAAGATCAACTGTGATTAATAGTAGTGAGTTTGAAGTTTTAGTCACCAATTGAAAATTTAGCTCGGAAATGGTAGTTTGCTATTATTATTATTATTAATCAGGTACAGGAAGGGAAGAAATTATGGTGGTTTCTGGTTTTTTATTGTAATTTTCTTACCTCCCACTTGCATCATCATGTAGACTTTTGCTTGTTATAGAAATTGTATGGGTTGAGCTTCTGTTTTGTTGTGTGGGATCTCATGTGTAGGGGAAGGTTAAACTAGCTACTGTCCCTTGGCAGTGACTAATATGATATTTTCCTCGTCTCTTTCTCTATTCCATTTCTACCATGAGCTTTCATGTGCTTCATGCACATAGCACACACATACATAAACACAAAGCTGCAAATCATGTTATCTAAACAGAAAACTGAAAGTGTCCAGCGCTACTTGCAAATAGTTTATTAATAATATGACCCCAATTTAAAAAAAAAACAAAAAACAGAAAAATAATTTGAAAGAGAAGAAGAAATGTAACATAGTAGTTCCCCTAACATTCTTGTTCCTTTCCACTTCTTGTCTGTGCATCTGCGTGTGCATTTTCTGGCTTAGATGTATTGTGAGATAAGATAAAATTTCCTATCATTCATTAGTACTGTTTTTGATCTTATGAAATAGTCTCATTTTATAGTAAATGGTCACATAATATTTTATTAACTTAACCATTTCCATATTGTTATACATCCTGTCTCCTCCATTTGGGGCCTATAGCAGATGATACAGCCTTGCTTGCTGAAAGCGAAGTGGACTTAAAATACTTTATGATGCAGTTATTGAGATGAAGCAAACTGTGTTGTTTGTTGACTATAAAACTGATGATCTTGTCTGTAAACTTTCACTCAATTCACAATAAAAAGTTTAAACAAAAACTTACTGATGAAGATCAAAGACTACAGCCTTCAGTATGGTTTGCACTTCATTGTAAAGAAAACAAAAGTCCTCACCACTGGACCAATAAATACCATCATGATGGATGGAGAGAGATTGAAGTTGTCAAAGACTTCATTTTACTTGAATCCACCATCAACAGTCATGGAAGCAAATCAAATGACATATTTCATTAGGCAAATCTGCTTCATGAAACCTCTTTAAAGTGTTCAAGAGTGAAGATGTCAGTTTAAGGATTAAGGTGCACCTGACCCAACTCATGATATTTTCAGTAGTCTCCACATGCATGTGAAAGTTGGACGATGAATAAGGAAGACTAGGAGAATTGCATTTCATTTATGGTGTTGGAGAAGAGTATGAAAAGAACAAACGATCTGTGTTGCAAAAAGTACAACCAGAATGTTCCTTAGAAGCCAAAAAGTCTATGGCTTGACTTTGTCTCTTATACTTAGGACATATTATCAGGAGGGACCATTCCTAGAGAAGAACATCATGCTTGGTAAAAGTGGAGGGAGACCCCCAATGAAATGTAGTACAGTGGCTGCAGCAACGGGCTCAAGTGTAATGATTGTAAAGTTGGTGCAGAACCAGGCAGTGTCTCGTTTTGTTGTGTATAAGGTTGCTGTGAGTCGGAATTGACTCGACGATATCTAACAACAACATAATAATAGCAGATACCTTTGTGCTTACAGCTTTTTTATTTGGGGAGTTAATTTTTAATCTGAAATTAAGTAGACTTGGTGTGGATGAAAGAGTGTGGACTCTCTTTTGGTTTGGCAAATATTGTCAGATTGCTTTCCCTAAGAGTTGTGCTAATTTTTCATGCTATTCCTCTCACCCTAGAGTGTGCTATACCTGTTTTACTTTCTTACCATCTTTAGGAATGTCATTAAAAGAATATACATTTGCAAAATCATTGCATATAAAATGTACCTCATTAAAATATATGAATATCTTATATTAGGTCATTATAATTATGTATCCTTTGGGCCTCTGAGTCCATTATAAAAACTGGTGACCAAATAGTTCCCTTTGGAAACAATATCATCCTCAAGTGAACCATGAGCATAAAAATAGGTTGCATTTTGTATTTTCATTAGAACTTTATATTTATTTGCTGCTAATAATAAACCTCATGGTGTTTCTATGCAGGAAATGAATGCTGAGTCCATTTTTACGACAAAAATTTTCTCAGTAGTGTGTTTTGGACTTTCCTTTATATGTTTAGTTTGACATTGATTTTGGAATTGGTAGGAAAGAAAATGGTTTCCTATCTTTTCCTGTGTGAGTTTTCTATATGAACTTAAGGCAGGGGTCTACTCAGATCAGTAGTTCTTTAGGTTGAGTGTACATCAGGATCACTTAGGTGCTATCCCCAGAGTACCTGATAGAGCAGGTCTAGGATGAGTCTGAAAATTTTCGTAAAACATGTCAGGTTATACGATGCTGTTTGGTTAGGGACCACACTCTTGTGATGTGTTGTTCAAATGGAATCTGTTGTGTCAGCCTCACACTGACTGCTTGTCCAAGCAGGATACACCCACGCCATCATGTTCTGATGCGTCTGTGAAACGTTTTCTCTTTTCCAAGCTAGTTGTTGTTGTTGTTGTTAAATGCATTCAGTTGGCTCTGACTCATAGCAACCCTGTTAAGGGTTTCCGAGGAGCAACTGGTGGATTTGAATCATTGACTTTGCAGTTCAAACCAACATTGTAGTCGAGTTCTTATCCTACAGCGCCATACCAGGACTCCAAGCTTAAGAGGAACCATTTCTCCTTTAAGAGTCTTGTATCTAGGCACTGGCTTTTCTTTCAGTACATTTCACTACTTCCATGGCAATATTCTTTGTCTGCACTCTGTATTCCTCCAGACATATTTGGTTCTGGTACCCAGCTTCAGTGCCGAATGAGAAAAGAACTTTGACCTGAGGATTCTGTAAATAAAAGGTACATCCTAACTGTGGACTTGTGTTGTTGAGCTTTGGTTTGATCCAAAATCTGCACTAGCCCCTGCCAATCATTCTGTGAGTATATACGCCTTGATAGACCCTTCCTCCAGTGTCTCAGTCTTTGGAATCAGAGTCTTTGTATCTCTGTATGCAGAAACCCTGTCATTTGGTTGTGCTAGTACTGTGGTTGTCTGCTCTTTAAAAACTAAATAAAACTAAAAATATTTTAGTATTTTTACTGGTCATCCTTTAGAGCATTTTGACTATAGCATCATCTTTTTCTAGGAACTTACAGTCTACTTCATTTTGTTTAAAAACTAGCAAATAAAAAATTACCTTTGTGATTTAAATGTCATGTCTATTTGTCATTTATATGGCAGGTACAGTTCACTATCACCCATAATCCAGTTCATCTTAAAGGTTCCCAAAGATTAGAAAATGTGCTGCTAAGGTTCCCCTCACAATATACATAAGATTTTTTAAAAATTTAAATCCTGTTGCCCAGATTGTACAGACAGATACATTTAGAAGATAGGACAGACATGTTCCTGTATTGCATTTGGCTGTTACACACTCTTGTGATGTACTTGTCTTCTTTTGCTGTGGTTCAGAGCTGTTGCGTAGCACTTTGAAGTCTATGTGAATAGTGTTCCATGGATCTATAGGCCTCCCAGGACCACTGGGAGGCAAGGAAATGGAATGGTTCAGTCTCGACTCTGGAGTCACACTGTCAGATTCTATTACTATCTTAGTTTTCAGTGCTGCTGTAGCACAAATACCACACGTGGGTACTTTACAGAACAGCAGTTTATTTCCTTACAGTTTGGGAGGTTAAAAGTTCAGGTCAGGGTCTCAGCTATGTTATTCTTGTTGGTGGCTATTCAGTGATTTCAAGTCAGTTCCAACTCATAGCAATTCCGTCTAGGATTTCCAAGAAGCAGCTGGTGAGTTTGAACTCTCAGCCTGGTGGTTCAAACCGACTTTGTGGTCTAGCACTTTATCCCACAGCACCATGCCAGGATTTGTTGGTAGCCCTCGGTATTCCTTGACTTGTAGGCAGTCCTCACAAGGCATCTGACTTGCCCTGTTTCTCTCTGCCTATTCTTTCTTTTTATAACTCCAAAGCGATTAAATTTAGGACCCACCTTACATTGGTATGACCTCCAGCAAACAACAGCCAAAAATCTGTTTCTAAACAAGATCACATTCACAGGCACGTAGGTCAGGGATTCAACATGTTTTTTGGGAGGAAACACAGCTCAATCCGTAGCAATGACATTTGTTTCATCATGTGAAAAATAACAGTAATAATAATAATATCGAGCTCTGGTAGCGTAGTGGTTATGAATTGGGCTGCGAACCTCAAGGTCAGCAGTTTGAAACTACCAGCTGTTCTGCCGAGAAAGATGAGGCTTTCTGCTCCTGTAAAGATTTACAGCCTTGGAAACCCTCTACAGGGTTGCTATGAGTTGAAACCGACTCCACGGCACATCACCACCACCACCACTTTCAAGGGTTATGATGACTAATGTAAAAAGCACCTAATGTCTGTCTGGCATACAGTAAATGCTCAATAACTCGATGATGATGACCAGTAATGGTGTGCCGTCCAGTCAGTACCAACTCACAGCGACTCTGTGTAGGGTTTCCCAGGCTGTAAATCTTTATGGAAGCAGAAAGCCTCATCTTTATCCTACAGAGGTGCTGTTTGTTTTGAACTGCTGACCGTGCAGTTGGTTAGCAGTCCAACACATAACCCACTATCTGGTATTACTACCTTCCATTGGAAATAAGTGATGACCACCGATGTACATGGAGCTTTCAGGCCCTTTCCCCACCTCTTGCTGTCTCCCGTTACCCTGCTACTGCTTCACCCTGACACTACATTTGTGTCCTTTCTTTTAAGTCCACTGGGAGGTTATGTGGACATTTACTTGTTTCCCTCTATTACCGGCTTGGTTGTTTTGTGATGGATAGTCCAGTGTTAAAAATCTTTATTGGCCAAGCTGAACCCTTCATGCAATGGGGACTAGGAAATACTAGTTAGAATAGGCTTGTGTGTAGTGCAAACACTTTGGAAAAACCTCTTCTAATTAATCCTTGAGCTTGCCAGGGAACTACATGTTCTTCTGTTCCTAAGCACAATGGATTTGTGTGTATGGAAACCATGACAACTCTTATTTTCTTCGGCAACTTAATATGCAACATGTTTCACAATTTTAGTCCACTACTTTAGTGCGTATTAATGTTTGAACAAAGGGATTTTTAAAATATATTCATTAAAGATAGCTATTTATTTTTAATGTTTAGGCATACACCCACTTTTAAGTGGCTGGAAGCAGGAATATGGAAGTGCAGTAGGATGGAAGGACATTTTCAGCTGATTCCTAGAATTCCATATCCCTGTGACACTGTGGGTTAGGAGGTGGGTTGCTGCTAACTGCCAAGACAGCAGTTTGAATCTACTAGCCACTCCATGGAGGAACGATGAGGCTGTGTGCCCTAGTAAAGGTTTACAGTCTTTGAAACTCTATGGGGCTGCTGGAAGTCGGAGTTGGCTGGATGGCAGTGGGCTGGGTTTGGGTTCCGTTTAGACATCTATAGCACAAATTGGTTATAGTTTTTGAGTCTTGCCTCAACCAGGAAGAAGACCTTCTGTAAACTCACTGTTTCCCATTATTCATTTATACATATAACCGCCTTCATGATGGTTTTTAAAAGATATATAAACCCCACCTCTTATTTTTTAATTTTAAAATCTTATCATTGAAAAATTGTGTAACTTCTTTTAAACTTGTTTATTTGCAAAGAACAGGTTTATTATGATGGTAAATGAAAAATTGGCATAAAACAGAAGGTACTTACATACATAAACAGGCAGTTAATAACAATGCTAAACTTTATGTATGAGCCATATCAGATTTTCTCACATACCACCCTTGAAGGAAACAATGTGTTAAATTATAGTCCTCTCAGAAAGGTAATTATGAACAGTTGTCTCTTTTTCTCTTGAAAATGGTTTCAGTTCTAATGTTTACTTGCTGAACAAGCTGTTAGCAGAGATTTCTGCAGGAATGTAGATAAAATCGACCTGGTGTTTTCCTCACCTGTTACCAGCATCGCTGCCCAAAGGTGAGGACTGTGAACAGAGACTGTAACTTGAAGCCAGCATTCTGGGGCATGGGATTCATGCAAAGAGACATATTCACTTTTCACCCAAGGGTGAGGTCTGAACAGAGACTGTAACGTGAAGCCAGCATTCTGGGGCATGGGATTCTTGCAAAGTGACATACTTACTTTTCCCATCATTGGCTTGTAGGTAAGAATTTTAGAATACAGACAGGGAGAATGGGATTCTGATTTTCAGTTTTGTCATTACTTCATTGTGAACTTTTCCTATGTAGGCCTCAGTTTCTTCCTCTGAAGAAAGTAGAGAGAGGAACAGCACAGCTAACATCCCACAGATGTCTCTCGGCTTCTCCTTTAATTTGCTCAGTCTAATGAAGTCCACAATCCCTTATCTAATTGAGAAATCCCCGAAGCTTTGAAAAATCCATGTTTTTTTTCGTAATTTATTAGGCAGAAACCCTGACTGAACGAACTCATTTGATCGTCAAACCTGACCTGAACTCATATGTCTATTTACAGCCAATGGTCTTTCCACTTAGTGCCATGATTTGTTGCTGCAGAAATAGGGGTGCTTCTCAGATCCTTATGGGGGATGTCATATAAAACATAATATACTTCTTATTATCTTTGCAAAATGCCAAAAAAGTTCCGAATTGGTCTAAAATGCCCTATTTCAGGGATTTTGGATGCACGGTTGTAGATATAAAATCAACCATTCATTTATTTGCTAGTCTAATAATATACAGTGGGCTCTTGGTGTGGCAATATAGGATAAGCACTGAACTGTGAACTACTAGGTCAGCAATTCAAGTTTACCAGCTGTTCCTCAGAAACCCTATACAGGGTCGCAATGAATTGGAACTGGCTCAGTGGTATTTAACAACAAAAAAAAAATCAGAAAACAGTTGAGCTAAAAACAAATTCAATTTAAAGGTATTCATATCAAAATCAATTCAATGGCAACTGATTTTGTTTTTGGTTTTGCTTTTTAGTTGATGAAACAAATTATTACAGATTAGTAGAATAAGCTACTGAAGTTGAGTTTTGACACAATGCAGTTAATCTGCTCAGCTGCTAACCGCAGGTTAGAGGTTGAAGTCCACCAAGAGGCACTTAGAAGAAAGACGTGGTGATCTAAAACATCAGCCATTAATTGTACTCTTCACATGCCTGAGGTTACCATGAGTGGAAGTGAACTGGTACTGGCAACTGGTACTTGGTCACTTTGGTTGAGGTGTGCAGAGAGGTAACTGAGGACAAGGCAGACACTGTACTTTTCCTAGAGTTATAGTAGCAGAATGAGGGGTTCTTTCTAGATGACAAAAGGCTGAACTTAGTCCCAGTTGGGGTGTGTAGGAGCAGGAGGTACTCAAACTCAGGAAGATATGAGGTGCAGGTGAGAATGAGAAAGCAAATCAGACAATGTTGTCTGGTATCCCAGGTAAAAGAGCTGTGGGAAGTCAGAAAGATGCCTGTTGACAGTAGTTTTGTATGGCTTACTCCTCAGGTATGTGACAAACAACAGCTGTGTGGAATGTAATTTATAGAATGAAACCATGGGCAGTGGGACAACATTGTAGAGGAATGGCAGAATGAGCATTTCCCCTTGCCTGCAAACCAAGAAGTCAGCGGTTTGAACACAACAGGAGAGAAAAGTGTGGCTGTCAACTTCCCTGAAGAGTTATACCCTTAGAACCTATGGGCAGTTCTGCTTTGTCATATAGGGTTGCTGTGAGTCAGAATTAACTTCATAGCAATGATTTTTTTGTTTTTTTGTTTACACATCTCTCTGTGGGTTATGGGGTATGTCTTTGGAAGCTGTAGGATGTGGTGGAGAGCTGCAAAGGAAGACTTGAAGCAGAGAGACCAAGATAACAGCTGTCTAGAAGGGGCTAAGGCAGAGGCTCCTAATCCAAGGCATTGGTGGAAAGGATCTCAGGAAGAAGGCCTTGTTTGCAGAGGCTTGCATTTTAAGATCACAGTAGCGATTCAGTGCTTTTGAAACACTGTCCAGGGTCTAGGTGTGCATCTCAGTGATGCACACTTCAGCTTGGTGATACTAACTTTTAAGGTGTTGCAAAACTGAGGCGGGATGATTAAGTGGTTTACTCAGAGTACATAGCAAATTAATGGTAGAAATTTTGGTTGGTTAACGATTTGCTCCAGAGAAGAAAAACATTCAATTAGGCATATGTCAGGAAAAATGGGGGAGGGGAGGGGAGCACAAAAATTAACTATAATCCAAACCAGACATATTTGCCAAAAGTTGTGGGGGCGTTGGTGGTGAATAATCTTCCCAGTTTCTTTGTGACCCCTGTGAGTCACATCGACCTCCTTACTCGGGAAAACAAGCTTGGCTCGGTTTGTTCCTTCCCTGACCACTGTTAGAGCTCCTCTTCCCCTGCATTGCTGTCTCATTTGCCATTGTACCACTCACTTGGCGCTTGAAGTGCTTTGTATTTTTAGTTACTTTTCCTGAATACATGCTGTCCTCTTTGCTGGCCCACGACTTGGCAGTTGCTCACTGGGTGCTCCTTAAGAGAACTTTAGAGTTCACTTTTTTTGCTTGGCTACCCTAATTGTTTGTCACTTTCTTTTGGGCAGAAATGAAAAGCAGTTGTAAGTAAGTAACTTCCTACCTTGACACTAGTGTCACTTTAGAGCCAGGCTTCAACTTCTCCCTTACCCCCTGCATTTTCTCTCTTAAGCACCGTTTCTGCCATAGGGAGCTTCTTCTCTCCCTCTCAACAAGTGAGTCCTTGTCTTTGCCCCATGTGGCTCCCTCTACACCTCCCATCTCTGCCGTCTTTTCATGCCTCCTTAATGGAGTCTCCTTGAGTGGGGGTTAGCATACTCTAAGTCAGAAACAACTCAAAGGTTTGGCTTTGGTTTTGTCATTTCTGCCTTGCAAGCCTCTTCTTATCTATGTCAACCCAAACCCTATGTCCCCTGGAATTTTTTCTTAGATATCCACAGCACCACGTTAACATGTGGCACTTTATTAATAAAGTCCCACAGGTGTTTCCCTCTGTGAGGCCTGTTAAGTGTTACTGTTCCCTGCTCTCACACCCACCTCGATTGATAGTATGTAATTGTTTTTCATATGTATCTGTCCCAATCTTCTGGCCCTTGAAATAAAAATCATCTCTTTTTTAATTTGTGTAGTGCTAGTGCCAAGCACAACCTCTGGGACACACAATAAAAGACTCAAAATGATTATTGAGCTAATTTAGGAACTTGTTAAGTGCCATGTAGTTGGTTCCAACTTATAGCGACCCTGTATAAGGTTTTCAAGGAGCAGCTAGTGAGCTTGAACTGCCGACTTTGCAGTTCAAATGGCTTTGCAGTCTGGCGCATTAACCCACAGCGCCATACTAGGATTCCATTTAGATAATGTTGTTATTGTTGTGTGCCATGGAATCAGTTCCGACTCATAGCGACACTGTACAAGGTTTCCGAGGCTGTAAATCTTTACAGCAACAGAAAGCCTCATCTTTCTCCTGTGGAACAGCTGGTAGATTCGAACTGCTGACCTTGTGGTTCACAGCCCGATTCGTAACCACTACGCTACCAGAGCTCCTTACATAATAGAGTCTGTCAAATAGAATCTCAAAAACATTTTTGTTTTTTACCCCATTACTTGCTTCTATCTTAAAAGACAAAGACAGATTCAAAATTCTTAGATAAGCATTTAAGGAACCCTGGTGGCACAGTGATTTAAGTGCTTGACTGCCAACCAGGTGGTTAGCAGTTTGAATCCACCAGCAGCTCTGCAGCAGAAAGATGTGGCAGTCTGCTTCTGTAACGATTATTGGTGGTGGTGGTGCCATGGAGTTTGTTCCGACTCAAAACAGCCCATTCCGCACGTTCAAGAGGGCTTTAAAAAGTTCCTGGAAAAATTGAAAGATACTGGAATTTTTCCATGGACTTCTTTGAAGACACCTCGTAGTAGGTGTGTGTTGATTGAAATCATTGTTTTCCTTAGCGAGAGGGTGTTCCAAGTGGCTTGAGTTTAATCACAGGTTTATATTATTCTGGAAAAGCGTGACCAATGTCAGATGGAAACAGTCAACAACTGGCCAATGATTGAAGAAAGAGAGGTGTGACTAAGTCCCAGACATAATCAATTAAGCTGTCTCTCTTTTTAAACCTGACTTTTTGTTGAAACGTGGGGGCATTTAACTAGATTAAATGTGGAAAATAGAAACACAAGAGAAAACTTCAACTTTTTGTATAGTAAGTTCATTGTTGAGTATCACCAAATCTCATGTTTTAAAAACCCACCCATGTTTCTTTTTTTTTTTTCCTTTTGTATTTATAGCAAATTCCACTTTGTATTATTTATATTCACCTAAGCCTTCCCAGGACTTCCCAGGAGTCCTGGTATGGTGCTGTAGGATAAACACTGGACTGTAAACCATATGGCAGTTGGCAGTTCAAACCCACTGGATGCTTCTCAGAAACCCTATACAGGCTCACTATGATTTTAAATCAACTCGATGGCACTTAACAACAACAAAGCCATCCCAACTTAGCCAGGCAAATTAGCTGACCATTTAAGGCAGATTTTCAGGACTTAAAATCAGGTTGCTAAATGCATTCTTTAACAGAAAAATTGAAGAGCTGGTGAGGGACTTGGTTCTTAACATTTTCCTACAAATACTTGAGACTTTTAAAAAGTACAGATTATCTTGCAGGTCCATGTACAGTTGTATTTCTTATGGTGTCTCTTCGGACTGAGAAGGGTTTTTGTTAGAAGGCTTCCTAGGATCTCTACAAGAAAGGGAAGTAAGGCCTCTGAGATGAGATGCTCTCCAAGTATCTTCAGAAAGCAGCAGTTTATAATTAGAATACCTAAACTGGGGCTAGAACTTGCCCAGTGAAGGAGGCTTCCTGCAGAGCCTTTGCATTGCATGAGACCATATCCCAATCCAGAATCTTCTGAGGTGGGAAATTTCCACTTGAAAAGACAAGCAGACCAGCCGGGAGCAGCTAGAAGAACAGAAGATACTTCTTGAAAGAAAGACCAGCAGGAAAAATAACAAAAACAATAATGGAAGTCTGATTGACTACTACAAGAACAAGCAAGTTGTTCCCCTGGGAGCCATCAAGGCAAGTGGTCAGGTCCCCTCAAGGCAAGCCCCCTTCCAAGACTAAAACACAAGGGGAATACATGAACAGGCATGTGGTCTTGCTACTGACCACGTTGGTCACCAATAAGGGGAAGAGGGGGGAAAACAGCAATGAAGTTGTAAGCTAAGTCCAGCCACATTCAATAGACTCATGTTAACCTGAATTGAGACCTGATTGGTTAGCAGTATGATGAGACCTGGGGACTCCTGGATACAGGGACAGGGGCATGGCCACAGAAGATTAGAGTGGAATGTGACATGTCCAGCTGATATGGAGTGAGGGGCAATGCACGAGAATACCCTTACTTGAAGATAGTACCCATTTGACCTGATATCAATGACTGGATGATCAGAACTCAACTAGAGGAAGAAAGAAGAAGAAAAAAAGAGTAATCCACTGCAATTTGATGAACTTGATCTATGCTGTGGATGCATTAGGGCAAAGGAGCAAACAATTCTTTACAGTGAGGATAATTCCACCCCCTTTGTACACAGGGTCGACAAGGATGGGCAACTTAGACATTGTAGCCTACCCCAAATGGGGACTACAAAGCAAGAAGTGACTGGCTTACAAGTTTTCAATAGGGATCCTAGTTCCAGATTATATGGGGAAAGGTAGAATTACCACTGCGTGGTTTTCAACCTGTCTGGACAGGGCTGATGAAAGAAGATGGGGATAAGACTCTTGTGGTTCAGTAGGAAGTGATTGCTATCAGGACTGACTATGAGTGTTAGAAAGATAAAAGTAGACATTTTTTAACAAATGGAGGGGAGTGGTTGATTTTGCAGTCCAGGAGCGGAAGTCCCTGGAACCATCAATGGAGAAAAGTGAAGTGCGGGACCCTATCCAGAGAAGCAGTGATCCCGGGGTGGAGGCAGAGCTGATGATGTGGAGAGATGGAGTGGCTGGGTACTCTGGACTCAGGGAGGGAGAGGGGCTGTGTGCTGGTGTCCTGGGGACAGGCATGTGGGAATGCACCCTTTAGTTGTTTGATGATGCATGCAGGGAATTGTAATCATGGCAATGAAACGAAATACGATAGGATGAGTGTAAAGATAATGTTCACCATGTAAACTATCACATAATTCACAATAAAAACTTAAAAAAAAACAAACCAGTTTATGCCCTGTGTGAGCTCTATAATTTGCCAAGAAAGACATTAAAAATTTTAATCTATAGACTGAAGCACATTACAAATGCAGTAATGCAGTGTGACAACATGATTTAAGGACTTAAAAAAAAAAAAGTACCACTGGATTTTTTTCGGTAGTTTAGACTACTTTCTATTTTAAAGTAAACTCTTACTTAGCTTGAGTGTATAGTTTTTGTTTTTCAATCTGTAGATTTAATAGATGCCACTTACATCAAATCTTTTGCATAAGCACTTTCTTTAAATATAGGATTTATAAGAATGAATTCTCAATTTTAATTTCTGTGTTAAATGAAAGGCGAAGAAAGCTGTTTAGGTGACTTGTAGTTATGTGCTGTCAAGTTGGTTCTGTCTCATAGCAACCCTGATGAATAGGGTTTCCAACACTGCAAATCTTTGTGGAAACAGAAGTCTCATCTTTCTCCCACAGAGCAGCTGTGAGTTTGAACCACCGACTTTGCGATTTGCAGTCTAGCATTTATTCTACAAAACCACCACACTCCTACTTTTGTCCATAGAATCCTCCAATATTTCAAGCCAAGGCTTGAATTTTTTCTTCAGTTCTTCCAGGTTGAGCAATATTGAGCATGCCTTCCTTTTAGGTTTTTTAACTCTTTGCACATTTCATTATAACTAACACTTGTCTTCTTGAGCTGCCATTTGAAATTTTCAATATTGTTCTTTTATTTCATCATTTCTTCCTGTTACTTTAGCTTTTCTTCATTCAAGAGCACGTGTCATCCTCTGACATCCATTTTGGTAAATTCTATTCTATCTTTTTAAAGACCTTTTGCTTTCTCCTTGTATTATATTCTTGATGTCATCTCATAACTCTTAAGATCTTCAGTCACTGGTGTCTAATGCATTGAATCTGTTCATGAGATAGTCTCTAAATTCAGATGGAATATACTCAAGGTTGTATTTTGGCTCTTTTGGACTCATTTAAATTTTCTTCAGCCTCAGCCTGAACTTGCATATGACAATTGATGGTATGTTTCACAGTTTGCCCCTGCCCTTGTTTTGAGTGATGATACAGATTCGCCTAGTCTCTTCCCACAGGTGTAGTCAATTTGGTTCCTGTCTGTTTATCCACATGCAAGTTGTCGTTCATGTTGTTGATAGAAAGGTATTTGCAATGAATAGTCACTGCCTTTGCATAATTCTGTCTTGTAATCTGCAGGCCATATTTTCCAAGTACTGGTCCTTTCTCCTACAAGGTGATCTATAGGAACTAGAAAAACTTATTTCCAATTTTCCTCACAGTCCCCTCCCCGCTCCTTCAGCAATTTGTTATGCATGAGTGGGCTTCAAACGTCCATGGAAAATTCCATTATCTTTTAGTTCATTTTTTTTCACAAACTTTTTGAAACCTCTTATATTTGGTAATAGATGATAGTTACATGGAGAAACACTGCACTGACCTTATTGTTGAAACGAAATAGAATGGATTTTCCTGATTCTGTTTCTGTAAGGGAAGAATCAGTTTTCTAATTTCAAATGATAGTGTTTTAATTTCTCTATTTGTAGATACTATATGTGAAAAGTGAGCAATTTTTATAAGTGTATGGTGGGTGGGGTGGGGTAGGAATTTTGAAGGCATTGAAACTGTACAGGTGCAGGTATAAAATTAGATGCTGATATCTTTTGGATTTCCTTTGGAGTAAGGGAAGAGTTCATCTTAACCATTCTTATATACTCCCATACAGCTATTCATCTCTGCGTTTTATTCCATGCCTTCAATCTGAGAGGAAAACATGGCACCATCAAACACGAAGAAGGAATGATTGAAAGAGGAAATGAATATTTAACACTGCATTGTTTATGCTGTTCCCAGTGGGAGGGATTATTGTTAATAGCAGTGATTTCTTTTGTTTCCCTAATTGATAAAATCATTGATAACAAATGATGATGGTCATTTTGATGATGGTCGCCGATTGTTTATTTGCCTTTAGTTCTGGTGTATGGACACCTTTCTTTTTTTTTAAGGTTAGAAATCACTTGACCCATGTTTGCTTTTTAAGTGTCATCCCTTTTGAGTAGCAAATGTATTATTATCCTGGGTTTCTTAGATCTTCTTAGGAATTATAGAATTGTTTAGATACCGTCTTTCATAATTTTGTTAATAGTTGTGATTACATATTTTCTTCAGACAATTATTCTTCTAATTCTTTGCAGTGCTTGAATTTATTGTCTTGTTCTCTACTTGTTTCAGCATCTACTTAGAGCTTCCTGAATTGGCTGAAGTAAGAACGTGGTTAAGACTTTATCTTGCCATATTATATAACCTGTGACACCCAGCAATAAAACTCTGAGGAAATCTTTGGTCTCTTGCTAACGCACACAATTCTTGTCTTTGTGTTCAGGTATTGTGGAGGATTACAAGCCACCCTTCTATGATGTAGTTCCTAATGATCCAAGTTTTGAAGATATGAGAAAGGTAGTTTGTGTAGATCAGCAGAGGCCAAACATACCCAACAGATGGTTCTCAGACCCGGTAAGAGTGCCAGATTCTTAATTTTAAAATTGTACTCAGCTATTGAGTTTTAACTGGTGTGGTACTGGAGGGCTGTGGTCCATGCATCTATTATTTTCTTACCATGTTTTACGCAAAAGGGTCTTAGATCTGGTTGAGTAGGTTCAGAAAATGGTCTCACTATATTTGAGTCCTGGTGTGGCGCTGTGGGTTAATGTGCCAGACTGCAAATCCATTTGAACTGCAAGGTCAGTAGTTTACGCTTACCAGCTGCTCCTCAGAAACCCTATACAGGGTTGCTATGGGTCGGAACCTACTCGATGGCACGTCACAACAACAGCAACAATATTTGATAGATGATGCTAATGAATGACAGTATTCAACAAGAATTTCTGTGATTGACCAGGGTCAAGAGTCATAAACTGGGGAGACTTATTACAACTACCACTAGCTCTGGAACTGCAATCTTCATGTCTTCCCTAGATTTTAAGTGGATGCCTTTAAGTTCCTTTCCAGCTCTGCATATTTGAATTCGAAACACGAACTTTTTCATACTAAATGGTCCTGTATTTCTGTTCTTAAGTAGTAGAAGATCTGAGACCTTGAGAAGTAAGCCTATTTGCAAAATTTCAGTATTATCTCCTGGTTAGTAGTGTTGCTAGGGTCCAGTATAGCCTATACAATTTATGTGATAAAGTCAGTTGGTGGCATTAGGAGCTCAAAGGTCAGAGTTCATGAAACTCAAGTGTGGTTCTTTATCAGTAGTCAAGACTTTGATTATTGGTTTAGAGATGACAGCAATACATCACGTTAACTTCACAAGACCTGCAGAATTCTGCAAAAACAGTGGATACAACATCAGCCCAGTTTTTCGGATCACTGGAAAACTACTTTGTCATTGTGGTGTTTTTCCTTTTCTCCTCAGACACTAACCTCTCTGGCCAAGCTGATGAAAGAATGCTGGTATCAGAATCCATCCGCAAGACTCACAGCTCTGCGTATTAAAAAGACTTTGACCAAAATTGATAATTCCCTAGACAAATTGAAAACTGACTGTTGACATTTTCATAGTGTTTGGAAGGAAGATTTGATGATGTTGTCCAGCTGGGACCTAATGCTGGCCCGACTGGCTGTCAGAACAGAATCCATCAGTCTCCCTCCCAAAATGGCTGCTTTGACAAGGCAGACATCTTATCCAGCCATGTGTTGAGGAGACACCAAAACCACCCTAACCTCACTCAATGACTGTGAACTGGGCATTTCACAAACTGTTCACACTGCAGAGACTAATGTTGGACAGACACTGTTGCAAAGGTAGGGAACTGGAGGAACACAGAGAAATCCTAAAAGAGATCTGGGCATTCAGACCGCGGCTTTGCGTATCTTTCACAGGTCTCCTAGACACTCCCCACGGGAAACTCAAGGAGGTGGTGAATTTTTAATCAGCAATATTGCCTGTGCTTCTCTTCTTTATTGCACTAGGAATTCTTTGCATTCCTTACTTGCACTGTTACTCTTAATTTTGAAGACCCAACTTGCTAAAACATTGGCTGTGTGCTCCATTGGTCTGTCTTTGGATCATAGGAATTCAATTTGGCAAAACAAAATGTAATGTCAGACTTTGCTGCATTTTACACATGTGCTGATGTTTACAACGATGCCGAACATTAGGAATTGTTTATACACAACTTTGCAAATTATTTATTACTTGTGCACGAAGCAGTTTTTACAAAACGGCTTTGTGCATGTGTTAAAGCTTATTTTTATGTGGTCTTATGATTTTATTACCAAAATGTTTTTAACACTATACTCTGAAATGGACGTTTTCTTTTATTATCAGTTAAATTCACATTTTAAGTGCTTCACATTTGTATGTACGTAGACTGTAACTTTTTTTCAGTTCATATGCAAAATATATTTAGCCATTACCCATGTGACACCACCGAATATATTACTGATTTAGAAACAAAGATTTCAGTAGAGTTTTAGTCCTGAACGCTGTGGGGAAAATGCATTTTCTTCGAAATTATCCATTATGTGCATTTAAACTCTGCCAGAAAAAAATAACTATTTTGTTTTAATCTACTTTTTGTATTTAGTAGTTATTTGTATAAATTAAATAAAATGTTTTCAAGTCAAATAGTGAAATCATTCTTCGGTGTATCAAAAAGAGCTGTGTGTCATATACAGCATTTTATGGGAACAGTAGAAAAACAAAATTAACTTGGAAATTGAATTTGCTTTTCAAGTAATGGACGTAACAGGACTACTAGGATATCCTCCAGCTCAATTTAACATCAGATCATTGGAACTGAGTTTTGGTTTATTTATTGCATTGTTTTCCTAAGTTTCCTCAACTTTGAAATGGCCTCCCTGCCTCACACAGGTGTTTTGAGTATAGTTGAGAGGAAAGAAGTAAAAGCATTTCTATTAATATAATAAGGTGTTCTTTATGAGTAATGTAGTCTGATGCATCCCATCTTGCTATCTTGGAGAAAGGCTTTTTCTATTTCCTGTATTCAGTAGGGCTGAAATACAGGGTTTAAAGTAGCCTAATAAGAGAAAGTGAAATCCTTGTGTGGCGCTGTGGGTTAATGCGCTGCAATGCAGAGTCTGTTTGAACTGCAAGGTCAGTGGTTCAAGTTCACCAGCTGCTCCTAGGAAACCCTATGGGTCGGAATTGACTCAATGGCACTTAATAACAACAACATGAGAAGGAAGGTGTTCTGGTATAAAAGTACGATAAACACTGGACTGCTTGCCATTCAAACCCACCAGCCACTCAGTGGGAAAAAGAAGAGATTTTCTGCTCCTATAAAGATTTACAGCCTTGGAAACACTATACAGGTTTGCAATGAATTGGAACTAATTCAACGAACAGCACCAAGAAAACCCACAACAGTAAGAGAAGATGTGAGAAAATTCTAGAATGTTCCCCGAAGGTAAGTCAGTAAATTACTAACTTACATAGAATATAACCTTTTGTTTTCTTGTAGAATGTATGTATATTGGAATAACATACCCAATCATTTTTACCACTTTTGTGAACATACAGAAAATTATCCAAATCATGTTTATCGAGGTTTTATTGTTTTTGTTTTTTAACAGCTTATTGAATTTTTATTTAAACTGAATACAGGTAGCACTTGGATTAAGAAACAGAACATTATCAGTGTCCCAGAAATTTTTCATGCTTTCCTTTCACTCCGTACTTACCCTAAAAGTAACTGCTATCCTGGTTCCTAACCGCTTTTAGATTAAAGGAAAAAACAAAAAAACCCTGCTACTGTCTAGTCGATTCTGACTTATGGTCATTTGACATGTTTACTTTTTTTCTGAACATTTTATAAATGGAATTATACAGCAAATGTCAGTATATGGAATCATTGGCTTATAAGGGGGTGTAAAATGTTAAGCTCTAATTGATACTACCAACTGTTTTCCAAAAGGGGTTGTGCCAATTTATAGTCTCACCAAGCTTGTATAAAAGTTCCAGTGGTTCTACATCTCCAACATGACTTAGTTGTTTGTTTGTTTGTTTTTTTAATTCCCACTCATAGCCAATAAAACAAAATTTTATATTAGCATGAATCATATATTTGTTTGTTTTATTCACTGTATATTTTTTATTTATTATTATTTTTTAATTTGGAGTGGCGGGAGGATACACACCAAACACTCAGGAATATATAATCCAGTCAAAGGGCACATTCTGCAAGTCTGCCCTTTGAGAAAGGCCACCAGCAAACAGCCTTTCTCTTTCCATGAGTCTAGAGTTCTCAGCTGTTCTATCTCTCCATGTCCTCATCTCTGGTGTCACTGCTTCTGTGAATAGGGTCCCACATTCTGCTCATGCTCTTCTCCCTTGATGGTCCTAGGGTCCTCTGTTCCTGGAATGTAAGATTAACTGCTCCCCCCCTTTATGCTATAAAACTTCTACCTTTACAGTTGTGACAATCGCAATTAATGACTTAGTTTTTGTTTTCTTTTTCATTGTCATTCTGGTGGGTGTTGTACACATAAGAAAGGGAGAGAATGAGCAAAATGATATTGGTGAGATAGCTCTTGCCATTTTCTTTAGTGACCATAATACTTAACTGAGGATAAATGGCAAGACATAAATTCTTACCTAAATCTCAGTTGTCATATGCTGGCTGAGTGTTGTTCTGTATTATTTTTATATACACAAAAACAACTGCATCTGGTGATAAACGAATGAAAGAGCAGTTCTACCTCTTAATACTAATCTGGCTGTGTAGACTGACAGGTTCTATGCAGTTCCTGAATTACATGGGCAAGTCAAAAACAAAACCATAGGAAAATAAGAATATCAACATGTGAAGCTATTTTTTCTCATCATATTCTCCACCTAGGTCTACATACTTCTAAAGGTGATGTTTCCCTCTCCCTAGCCTTTCCTTGAATAATTCTTGCTCTTTGATTTATACCATGTCAAAATGGTAGTTTTGACATCCTCGAGGGACTCAAATTGTGTTCCTTTGACATATTTGCATTCAGGGAACAAAAAGAAGCCTGAAGGTGCAAGATCAAGCCTGTAGGGTGGACATGTTAGGTTTCCCAATGATATTCTCCTAAGACAGCTCTTCTTACCATTAAAGAATGAGCAGGTGCATTATCCTAATGGAAATGGCCTTTTCCTCAGCAATGCAGTTTTCCGTTTTCTTAACACTGTATCATACACCCTCATAATAGTCCTTCTAGAAAATCTATCATAATAATGGCCCCTTTTGAATTCCAAAATACAGTTAACAATACCTCCTGAGCTGACCTCTCTGCATTTAATTTATCTAGCCCAGCAGATCTCCTCAGAAGCCACTGTTTGATTGGACTTTATTTTGAAGGCACCCTAGCAAGGTTAAGGTAAGTGTGTTACTGATAGAATTGGTTTACAGCATTCACTGATTGCAGGAACATGTATAAATACATTTTGTTTGGAATAAATCATGCATGTATAAACTGGAATCCTAGTAGTAATACTTTCTTACTTTTAGCACATTTCAAAGCAATGTTTTCTGTATCCAACTGCCCCTTTAATTGCTATTTTTAAAATAGGATTATTTGAAAATATGACATTATGTTTTTTAAGGTAGTGGGGGAATAGAAGAGGTGAGAAGATGTGACAAATCACATTAGTCCCTCTAGAAAAACAAGGTTGCATAGAATCATGCTGTCATGGTGTCCAAAAAGGAAATCAAGCTGCAAACAAGTTTGATGATGTGTCAAGACTAGAATCTTGAATTCCAAGCCCAGTGTAATCTCTGTGTGGCCACAGGTCAGTCTTCAAAGGTAACATCTTTCATCTTCGCATACATTGGCTCACAAGTCTATGATTTGGAACCTATGGCGAGAACTTAATAACTCTGCTTCAAACGTGTCTTTCATAGGTCACTTCATGGTGGTAGGGCTGCGATTCTGCCAATTCATCACTGCAATTTACAGATCAGGACACTGAAACCTAGTGAAGTATGATAGCTAATTAGTAGCAAAACTAAAACTAAATTCGTAGCTTTTTAGGCCAGAGCTTTCTCAATCACTTTGTATCCTCACTGTATCTATTCCCGTTTCTCCCAAAGTTTGTTTAGCTCACTAGGAGAAGGACTAGGAAAGGTTATTTGGTCTAGCATTTGTTTTTTATTAATGTGTTTGTTTCCTCAGGAAGATCAAGTGATAACATCTTGGACTAATGACTTTATTTTTCTAGAATATTAGCTTTTCCATAGAGGCCTGGTTTTCCTAACCTTCCTATATCCCCACCTCCCAATACATAAATGAATGATCATTTCTCCTCGTAATTTAGAATTCCTTGAAGGTTCTTTTTAGTCACTAGAGATCTGTATCATCTCTGCGCATTATTTGAACACCAGCTTAGCTACCCAAAGCTTCCTGCCTCATTTTCTCTCTGTTAGAGGTCTATAATGCAGTCTATCAAAACCTGAACTCACATATTTCAGAGACATGCTGCCCTGTGGAATATGTTCTCTGTGTTCACTGCTGCAGGCAGATCCACCAGCTGAAGCCCTACCCAATACAATCTTTTATCAGTCTGGTAATGTTGCTAAAATTTCTCCAAAACTCTGCCATAAGGGTGTCCATGATTCACTCAATAAATGATGAGTGCCTTCTAAGTGTGAAGTCTGTCTTCTTACAGAAAGAATAAGTTAGAAGGAAATACAATCTCTGAAAACTAAAACAAGGAGAAGGTCAGAGATATATAGAATGCTCTGGGGAGGAGTAGAAGAGGCTTACTTTACATACATTGGTCAGAGAAAACTGTTCAGAGAAGGAGACGTTTACTGAGCCCAGCACAAGTAGTAGCCAGCCTTGGGAAGAGACCAGGAAATAGTCTTTGTAGAAGGACCATTCGAATTCAAGGTGCTCAAGGCTGTAAAGAGCATGGTGGATTCAAGGACTAGAAAAGAGGAAAAGAAGCCACAGCAGAGTGAGCAAGAGGCCCGAGCTGAGGCTCTGGAGACTATGGTTTAGGGTTATTTTGTGCAGAACTATCTCAAGCTGGATTCTCTAGAGAATCAAAACCAGTGGGGAGGCTTCGAGTTTGTCGAAAAATGAAATTAAAGAGAATGGAATTTCCCACAAACTGATTGAGACCTCTTTTAGAGATTTCGCTCAAAAAAATGGCTCATGTGGTTGTAGAGGCTGGAAGGCCCAAGTCTATGGGTCATACGTCAGACTGGAGCCTTCTCCTGACTCAAGTAACTGTGGTTGTGGTGTTAAATGCTGTTGAGTTGCTTCCAACTCATAGCAAACCTGTATAGGGTTTCCAAGGAGTAGCTGATGGGTTTGAACTGCTGACCTTGTGGATCACAGTCCAGTGCTGATCCTACAGCACCACACCAGTCCAAGTAACTTTAAGGGCTGATAAACCCAAGCTCTGCAGATCAGACAGCAGGCTGCAGAGGCTAATGGATTCCAGGATCAACAGACACAGTCTCAAGTCAAAAGAATCAAAGGTCAGCTCATGATACGCCAGATTCTGCATTCTAATTCAAAGAAAAGCCAGAGAGCTTTGTCAGAATGTCCATGTATATTGGATGTATATCACACCTTGAGGACCTACCTTTCAACTGATTGGTGTCTCAGATCTCATCAACTACCAATATACATCATAACTGGCAAACACCACTGAGAATCAGGGTCCTGTCAAATTAACACACAGCCTTAAATATCACAGGAACTGTTCAAGTGTGCTGTTATGTGCCATCAAGTTAGTTCTGATTCATAGCAGCCCTGTATAGGGTGTCTGAGGAACAGCTGGTGAACTTGAACTGCTGACCTTGCAGTCCAGCACATTAACTTTGCAGTGCCACACCAGAGCTCCAATAAGTAGATATCCCCATTCTTCCTACATATTGTTGTAAAGTGTCTTGGAGTTCGTTCTGACTCATAGCAACTCTGAATAGGATTTCTGAAGAGCAGCTGGTAGTTTTGAACTTGCAATTAGCCATCCAGTGCTTACACTTCAGTGCCACACCAGGACCAAAATGGTCATGTGTTTCACTTTATTTTCCCTATGTTTTTATTAAATGCCGTCCAGCCAGTTCCAACTCATACTGACCCTGTAATAGGATTTTCAACGAGCGGCTGGTGAGGTTGAACCGCCAACCTTGTGGTTCAAACTGACCTACTGTCCAGTGCTTTATCCTATGGTACCACAGCAGGAAATGTAAGAGATCGAAATATTCAAACCACTCTGTCCAGGATTCTAGATTGAAATGCAACTGGGGCCAGAATGATGATGTAGGGGATAGTTCAGGATGAGAGGTGCTGATGGACTGGACCAGGCTGTCAACAGTGGACCTCGAGGAAGAGCCACGGATGTGAGATACTTCAGAAATAGATCCAGGTGTATTGTTTGTTTGGATTGTGGGTGGGGTAAAGGAAAGTAGAGAACATGACGAATGGTGAAGGACAGGGGGAGAATGTTTGTTTTTGTGGAGGATGGGCAATGCAGACTAGAAATGCACATGTAGATACTTTAAAACTTTATAGATGTTGATGAAACATCCAAGTGGAGATGTTTGGAGTTGAAGCTCAGTGGAAAGTCATAGTCATCAGCAGCTCCTGCTGCTCTGCCTTTTTCATGTCATTTCTTCCCACCCCTCCACTTATCAGTTACAATCCAAATGCCACCCACCCCTCATTGTGGCTTCCTCCCTGACTTTCCTTTTGTGTTTGATTTTGTTACAGCCCTTTGCTCATCTTTCCTGGTGGTGTTAGATACAAGGCTAAGTAAAAAAAATATATTTTGCTACTAGGCTTCCAGTTGGTACACAGTACTTAAAACAAAATGTCTTTAAACATGTTTCTGCAATCAGTTCTTTCAGTAACACACTTGTCTTAGTCTCATTACGGTATATTCACAAAGCAAAGGTTCAACCAAAACTGACTTCTAGAACTCAAAGGGAAAAAACGAGCAAGCATGTAAGCTCTCTGGTGACCACCTTGGTCTACTTACGAATAAAAGTAGGGGAAAGGCAGCTGTGAAGATATGGGCTAAGTTGGACCATGTTCCATAGAAACCTGTTGACCTCGAAAGAGAGAAGAGGAAGCGCTGGTTGGTCTGAAGTTTGGGTAGACTTGGTAACTCCTGAGTCCATGAACACTGACCTAGTCACTGGAGGCTAGAGCTAACTAAGATTGAAGCGGTTAGCTGATCTGAAGTCGGAGGCATGCAAGTATGCTCAAACTTGTGGATGGTACCCATTTGGTCTAGCTTGAATGGTTTGCTGATCAGAACTTGACTAGAGGCAGATAAAGAAGTATGATACAGGAAGCAAGTGTAAATTGCTACAATTTGATGAACTTGATCTTTGCTTATGGATATGGTTGCTCAAAATTCCAACAGAGAGGGTAGAAGTCTTCACATCGAGAATCAAGCGTATCCTTTCAGTACACAGGATTGATAGGGACAGGCAATTTAGTCATTGGCTACCAAAAATGGGGGCTATAAAGTGCCAAAGTGCCATGAGCTGCCAAAAGAACCAACAGATCTGTGTTGGAAGAAGTGCAGCCAGAGTGCTCCTTGGAGGCCAGGATGGCCAAACTTCGTCCTCACGCTTCGGACATATTGTCAAGAGGGACCAGTCACTGGAGAAGGATATCATGTTTGATAAGGTGGAGGGTCAGAGAAAAAGAGGAAGACCCCCAGTGAGATGGATTGGCAAAGTGGCAACATCAATAGGCTCGAGTGTGGCAACAATTGTGAGTTTGACCCAGGATTTGGCAGTGTTCCATTCTGTTGTGCATAGGGTCTCTATGAGTCGGTGTCGACTAGATGGCACCTAACAACAACAATAAAGGCACAAAGTGACTTGCAAGTTTTCAAGCGTGTGCTTAATTGCAGAGTGGGGTGGAGGGTAGAATCTCCACTGAATAGTTTCCCTCTTCTCTAGTTAGATCTAGTTTAGGGGGATGGGGAAGATGGGGATAGAATTCTTTGGATTCAGTAGTGAGTACTTTTTATGACTAATTGTGATTGTCACAATTGTAAAGGTAGAAGCTGTGAAACAAAAAGGGAGTAGTAGTTAACCTTACAGCCCAGAAACAGAGGACCCTAGGACCTTTAAGTGGGAAGAGCAAGAGCAGACCATGGGATTCTAACCAGAGAAGCATAGATACCAGAGAGCAGAGGTGGTGGCATAGAGAAAGAGAGCAGCTGAGGATTCTAGACCCATGGCATGAGAAAGGCTGGGCAGGAGGTTGACTTGTAAAACGGGCCCTTTGGTCATTTAAACAAATACATAGTTTCTGTGTGTTTTGTGTACATTAAAAAAAAAAAAAAAAAAAGGAATAAAGGCATATACTATTAACCAATGGTTCATGAAGAGGATTGTAATCATTGCAATGAAACAAAATATAATTGGTTGAGTGTAAAAGTAATGACCTGCCCTGTAAACTATCACTCAATATACAATAAAAGCTTTGCAAACAAACAAACAAAAATGGCTTCTGGGAGGATCTGTTGGGCCAGTTATATTCAAATCAAAGAGGTCGTCTAAGACAGTTATGGTGACTTTGGGGGATTTCAAAGATGCAATCTTGGCTTAGTAGGAAGAATTCTTAAGAAAACTGAAAAATGCATTGGTGAGAAAAAGTCAGGAATTTTTTTCTTTTTTTTTTTTCTATTAAAGCAATTCATCTGCTCATTCTTAGAAGGTAGAAAGAACTGGCCTATGAGAATCTCATTGGGAAACCTTACGCCATACACCCTACAACCCTGATCTTGTCCTTTCAGATGTCTTTTTTGTTCCCTAAATTCAAAGAACAATTCAAAGGAACATAATTTGAATCCCTCTAGGACACAGTGGTTACAAATCAGGCTGCTAATCTCATGGTCAGCAGTTCAAAACTACCAGCTGTTCTGTGGGAGAAAGATGAGGCTTTCTGCTCCTGTAAAGATTTATAGCCTTGGAAACCCTGTACAGGGTCACTATGAGTCGAAACTGACTCCACAGCATATAACAACAACAGGATGCCAAAACTAGCATTTCGGAATCATATAAATCAAAGAGCACAAGAATGAAGAGAGATGGAAATTACATCTCCAATAGTGTATAAAGCAAGAAACAGTAACTCCACATTTTGATATTTTTGTTTAATAAAAGTTTCTATGATTTTATAACAGTACTTTTTGACTTCATATTTTGTGGCATATGTTTCACGTGATCACTGTTTACATATGATGTATATAGCACATGTTTACACTTAACGTGTGGCACATGATCACTGTTTACAGGTATCCTCTTCATTACTCCTCATAGACACAGTAGGTACTGGGTACTATGATTATTTTTATTTGACAGTGTGAAGAATAGGATCGTGGAGGTTGTAGGATAGGGAGTGTCCACCCTACTGCCCGAAAGCAGTGGAGCTAGGATTTGAACTTGGTGGTGGTGGTGGTAATGTACCATGGAGTCAGTTCTGACTCATAGCAACCCTACATAGGGTTTCAAAGGCTGTACAGCTTTACCGGAAAGAGCTCTGGTAGCGTAGTGGTTATGAATCGGGCTACTAATCTCACGGTCAGCAGTTTGAAATGACCAGCTGTTCCTCAGGAGAAAGATGAGGCTTTCTGCTCCTGTAAAGATTTACAGCCTCGGAAACCCTATGCAGGGTCGCTATGAGTTGGAACCGACTCCACGGCACATAACAACAACAGCTTTAGAGGAGCAGAAAGCCTCATTCTCTCACTGTAAGGTTAGCAGCCCAACTTTTAACCACTACACTACCAGAGCTCCTTGGGCAAACTAATTCCAGAGTTTTGAACGCTGTGTTATTTCTTGCTAAATGGAATTACCCAGACTATTTTTACTTTATAACATGAAAATGATGTCAGTGACATCATTTTCAGTAGGGTGTGCATACTGAAATGCTGTTGTCCGAGTAGAGAAGATTGCTTTTTTCAGCATATGATCGTTCCTTCAATTTCTTAACTTTTAGGCATGAATACAGGATACAAAATTGTGTTTTTTCCTGAAAGATTACAACCTAGGAAACCCTTTGGTGCAATTCTCCTCTGTCCTAAAGTTGTTTGCTGTTGCGTTGATTACAACTCAGTATGCGTTGTAATCAACTCAACATCAAACAACTTTAGAAGATGAGACTTTAGTTATCTTATCAGCTTCTTATCCTACACAAATACATTTGTATCCTCCTTGTTTCTCCCTGTTGTTAAGTGCCCTTGAATCAGTTCCAACTCATTGCAGCCCTTTATAGGGTTTCGGCAGAGCAGCTGGTGAACTTAAACCGCTGACCTTGAGGTTCAAACCTACCATTGCAGCCAGTGCATTCACCCACAGCACCACAGTCTGCAGCGTCACACCGCCTTATCCCACCCTGTGACTCAACAAATATTTATTGAGTGCCTGCTGTGTGCCAGACACAGCTGAATGCTAAGGGAAAAGCAGGGAACCAAAAAAATTAAGATCCTTCCCTCATAGAGCTCTACAGATGGTAGGTGATTTTGGGTTAGGCAAATGTCCACTGTTTATTTTATTGTCATTGATTAGATATTCAGCAATTATTATATTTCCTATATTACTTTTGGTTTTCTCTCAAGTCAATGATTTCCTTCTTTTTTCATTTGCTTGGTTTTCAGTGTCCTATTGTTAATTCTATAGGCAAAATATTGACTGATACAGAAAGCATCAAAAGAAGATAGGCAGAATACACAGAGTCACTGTACCAAAAAGAAATGATTGATGTTCAACCATTTCAAGAGATAGCATATGATCAAGAGCCAGTGATACTGAAGAAAGAAGTCCAAGGTGCATTGATGACATTGGCAAAACAAGGCACCAGAAATTAATGGAATACAAACTGAAATCTTTCAATAAACTGCTGAAGCACTGGAGGCACTTACTTATCTATGCCGAAATATTTGTAAGGAAGCTACCTGGTCAGCTGACTGGAAGAGGTCCATATTTGTACCCATTCCAAAGAGAGGTGACCCAATGGAATCAGAAATCATCGGACAATATCATTAAAATCACATGCAAGTAAATTTTTGCTAAAGATAATACAAAAAACGGCTGCAACCATATATTGACAGAGAACTTCCAGAGTTTCAAGCTAGATTCAGGAGAGGATGTGAAATACCATTGCTGATGTCAGATGGTTCTTGTCTAAAAGCATAGAATACCAGAAAGATGTTTTATTGACCTTTGCTTTATTGACTATACAAAGGCTTTCAACTGAGTGGATTATGACAGACTATAGACAGCACTGCAGAGAATGAGTATTCTGAAACACCTAATTGTGCTCATAGACCAAGTACATAGACCAAGAGGTAGTTGTTTGCAAAGAACAAGGGAACACCAAATGGTTTCAAATTAGGAAAGGTGTGCACCAGGGTTGTATTCTTTCACCATACTTATTCAGTCTGTATGCTGAGCAAATAATTTGAGAACCTGGATTATATAAAGAAAAACATGGCTTTAGGATTGGAGGAAGACTCATTAACAATCTGCGATATACAGATCAAATAACCCTGCCTCCTGAAAGCAAAGCAGACTTAAAACACTTACTGGTGAATATCAAAGACCTCAGCTTTCGGTTATGGGCTGCACCTCACTGTAAAAGAAAACTAAAATCCTTACCACCGGACCAATAAGCAACATTCTTATCACTGGAGAAAAGATTGAAGTTGTCAAGGACTTCATTCTTGGATCAACTATCAACACTCATGGAAGCAGCAGTCAAGAGATCAAATGATGTATTGCATTAGGCAAATCTGCTGCACAAGACCTCTTTAAAGTGTTGAAGAGCAAAGATGTCAGCTTGAGGACTAAGGTGCGCCTGACCCAAGCCATGATATTTTAAATAACCTCATATGCATGTGAAAGTTGGACAGTGAATAAGGAAGACCATAAAAGAATTGATGCATTTGAGAAATCATGTGGAAGGAGAATAGTAAAAGTACCACGGACTGCCAAAAGAACCAACATATTTGTGTTGGAAGAAGTACAGCCAGAGTACTCCTTGAAACCCAGGATGGCAAGACTTCGTCTCTCATACTTCGGACATATTGTCAGGAGGGACCAGTTCCTGGTGAAGTGTATCATGCTTGGTAAAGTGGAGGGCTGGAGAAAAAGAGGAAGACCCCCGAAGATATGGATTGGCACAGTGGCAGCAGCAATGGGCTCAGATGTAGCAATGCCCAGGATCGGGCAGTGTTTCGTTATATTAACTAGATGGCATCTAACAACAACAACATACTTATTGAGGATAAGCACTGGACTCGAACCACATAGTCAGAAGTTCAAATTAACCAACTGCTCCTCGGAAACCCTATACATGGTTGCTATGAGTCGGACCCGACTCGCGGCACTTAACAACAACAACAACAACTACATGATTAATATGAAATCCTGGTTTGGCTTTGTAAGAAAAGCACTGAACCAAAAGGTTACTTTGAACCACAAGATCAGTGGTTCAAACTCCAACTGCTCCTCAGAAACCCTGTATAGTGTTGTTATAAGTTGGAACCTAGACCCTGCTCGACGACACAACAAAAACAATTGTTCATATGGAGTGCACTGGCTCTATATGTAGGATAGGCACTAGACTGCTAACCACAAGGTTGATGGTTTGAGCCCACCAGCCACTCTGTGGGAGAAAGATGAGGCTTTCTGGTCCTGCAAAAATTTGCATCCTCAAAGCCCTATACAGGGTCGGTATGAACTGGAGCCAACTCGTTATCACTTAACAACACAATAATAAAATTATTAATGTTTCATCAGTCTTATAGTCAACATTTATATTATAAATCTCATTTCTCAGTAACACTTTAATTTCCGAATGCCGTGTTTGTCTTCTGAATAGACCTTTTAAAAGATCCTTGTTTTTATTTCAGGGACGCAAATTATTTTTATATCCTTGTAAGGATGTTAAAGATTTAAAAAACAAAAAAATTCACTCCTGTTTGTATCTGTTTCTTCAGCTTTCTTCCTCCATTCCGCATCCCTATTATTTATTTTGAGTCTCTTTGTTTACCATTAAAAGAATCCCTTAATTATCTGATGATCTTTGAATGTTCGTTCATATTGAGGAGTTAAGACACTGAAAAGTTGATTGGAAGAAACCATCTACAGTTATAATCCAATTCATGAACAATGCAGTTTTGTGCTGTTGAGTCAGTTCTGACTCAGTGACTCTCTAGGACAGAGCAGAATTGCCCCGTATGTATGGTTTCTTAAGCTGCAATCATAACAGAAACAGATTGGCAAGCCTTTCTCCCATGGGGCAGCTGATTTGATTTGCCGACTTTTCATTTAGCCTCTGAGTGCTTAACCATTGTGTGTTAACCCATATTTTAAGGTCCTCTTGATATGTTGTTGTTATTGTTATGTGCCATGGAGTTGGTTCCGACTCATAGCGACCCTGTACAGGGTTTCTGAGGCTGTAAATCTTTAGAGGAGCAGAAAGCCTCATCATTCTCCCATGGAAGCTGGTAATTTCGAACTGCTGACCCTGAGGATAGCAGCCCGCTTTGTAACCACTATGCTACCAGAGCTCCTTCTTCTTGATTGATCTATCTATCTATCTATGTATTTATCTATCGATCTATCGATCTATCGATCTACTATCTATATAGATATATAATTTTGGCTGAATGTGTTTAAAATCTTATTTGATATTCATTGATTTATCTGACAATATGACTGATACAAAACTTACAATAAGAATAATCAAAGGGTCCGCTCTTGTTCACATTTGTTGTGCATTGTAGTATTACATTTAACCTAAAGTGTTCTGTCAGAAATTATTTTACATCATTTGTCATTTGGGGATAATTTGACTGAAATTTTATATTTATATAATAATATATATTTATAGATTATATTTCTAAATCCACTTAACTGGATAAACCATAATTGCAACTTCCTTCAGTACACAGATAGCTAACAAATGCTTTGTGGTAGTTGTGTACTTTGATCTCCTCAGTGTTGGGAATCTCCCACGCCTCCTTGACAGTCTGATATGTGACAAAGGAAGGTGATGAGTGCTGCCCACCCCTGGATGAGGGGTGACATCTTTCTTTTTTCTACATTATCTAAATATTTTTTGTTGTGTTGTTGTGAAATGCCATCCAGTTGGTTCTGACCCATAGTGACCCTTTATAGGGTTTCCGAGGAGCAGCTGGTGAGCTTGAACCACCAACCTTGCAGTTCAAATGGTTTTGCAGTCTAGTGCATTAATCCACAGTGCCATTCTAGGACTCCATCTAAATATCCAGATATACCCAAATAAATATGATATGTATATATGTTAATGTGGGGGAGAATTTTTAGGATACCTTTCATAGCTTTGAGTTTTTTCATGATTAGACATCTTCCAGCCTCAAGGCAGAGAACTGAAACACCCAGAAATTATACAAACTAAAGAGAACAAGGGGACACTGAATGGTTTAAAACTGGAAAAGGTGTGTGCTAGGCTTGTATTCTCTCATACTTATTCAAGCTGTATGTTGCGCAAATAAATTGAGAAGCTGAATTATAGGAAAAAGAATGTATCATTAGGATTGGGGAAGACTCATTAACAGTCTTCAATATGCAAGTGATACAGCCTTGTTTTCTGAAAGCAAAGAGGATTTAAAATACAGATGAAGATCAAAGTCCACAGTCTTTGTTATGGGCTGCACTTCAATGTAAGGAAAACAAAAATCCTCACCATTGGACCAACAAATAACAACATGATAAATGGAGAAAAGATTGAAATTGTTAAAGACTTCATTTTGGTTAGCTCCACCATCAACATTCATGGACGCAGTAGTCAAGAAATCAAATGACATATTACATTGGGCAAATCTGCTTCACAAGACCTCTTTTAAGTGCCGAAGAAGCAAAGATGTCAGTATGAGGACTAAAGTGCACCTAACTCAAGCTATGGTATTTTCAATAGCCTCATATGCATGTGAAAGTTGGACAAAGAATAAGGAAGACCACAAAAGAACAGATGTTTTTCAGTTGTACTGGAAAAGAATTTTAAAGTACCATGGACTTCCAGGAAAACAAATCTGTGTTGAAAGAAGTACAATCAGAATGCTCCTTAGAAGCCAAGATGACCAGACTGGTCTCTCATACTTTCTACATATTATCAGGAGGGATCACTCCATGGAGAAGGACATCATGCTTCTAAAGTGGAGGGTCAGAGAAAAAGAGGATGACCCCCAATGAAATGGATTGGCACAGTGGCAGCAGTAATGGGCTGAAGCATAGTAGCAATTGTGAGGATGACACAGGACTGGGCAGTATCTTGTTCTGTTGTGCACAGAATTGCTGTGGGTCGAAAATGACTCAATGATAACAAGAAGGAAACATTGCCTATCTTCCTGGAAAGTTTCTTAGTTGGAAAATTCTATCTTCCTTCATAGCAGAGGGAGTTTGGAAGAGCTGATCAGTGGGAGTAACTAATCCTATTGCATTATGTAAAATTTTCAAGGCAAACCAGCTAAGGAACTGTGCTCAGGGATCACGTCCCCAGCCCTTGGGATTATTTGGTCCTTGATGCACTGTCTGGTAAACAGGCATTGGCTCCAGAGGGGAAGTTTGCAGCACCAGCAAAGGGGAGAGAAATTCATGCCATAGGAGAGTGTGCATTGGATGAGAGTTGCAACACTGTTGGGCAAACGCATTTATCTTGAGAAAAGTGATCTTTCAACAGTAATGGGCCAGGTTCCAGGAATCCACAGGCAGATTTCTCTAAAAGTCCTCGTTCTGGCCTCTTGTTCTCTTTCCTTTGACCACATGATGGCCTTGCCCCTCTTCTCTGCCAGTCAAGAATTTGACAAGAAGGGCAGAGAAGCGAGGGAGACAAATGTTGCTGCCCTTTTTGATTCTGTAAGTCACCTCTTTCTTTTCAAAAAAGTAAATGTATCCCTATTTGAATAATCAAGCTTTTCCTGAACAGATCATTATTTGGAAAGAGATTGGTGGTTGGAAGAACATCTTGGGTATTGTGAAAAGTAATTTGATATTAAAGGAAAACAAAGTTGATTTTGCTGATAGGTGGACAGTATACACAGTTGACACAATTGCCCAAAAGTTATAAGTTCCAAGGAATTGTGTGAATAAGTGACACATATTCTTTGCTCTTTGTTGTTGTTGTTGTTAAGGTGCCATCGAGTTGGTACTGACTCATAACAACCCCTATGCACAACAGAATGAAACACTGCCCGATCCTGGGCCAACCTCACAATCATTGCTACACTTGAGCCCATTGATACTGCCACTGTGCCAATCCATCTTGTTGGGGTTCTTCCTCTTTTTCTCCAACCCTTCACTTTGCCAAACATGTTATCCTTCTACAGTGACTCCTGACAATATGTCCGAAGTATGAAAGATGAAATCTGGCCATCCTTGTTTCCAAGGAGCACCCTGAATGTACTTCTTCCAACACAGATGTATTTGTTCCTTTGACAGTCCATTCTTTGCTCTTAGAGTTATTTAATCCCCCAACTGGGTCCCCACTGCTGTCACCTCTGGGTTCAGCTTTGCTGTTCCTAAGACTCTAGTATCAATCCAGTTTTAAGTTTCCTCATTAGTTCATATATCTTTTCTTTCTTTTAATAACTGTTTATTGATCATCCACTATGGGTCTAGCTAAGAGCAGGTGCCAGGAAATGTCAAACAGAAAGTTCAGTGCCAGCCCCAAGAAACCCATGTAAAAATTCTGAGTACTCAGGGTCTTTGGAGTCAGGGGCCAGGAGCTCTCCTTTGCTGCTAAGTCTATGTAAGTGTCTTTTATCCAGGTATGTTCATTGATCTCTGGACATGTTCCCTGCAGCCAAATCAGCCTATTTTCCTGTCTCACACTTCCTCACCTAACCACCACCATGATTGGGCTCCTATTTTAGAGACTTATCTGAAAGGTAAGTATAAGAGTAATAATAATGGCTAATATTTGTAAGCTATTTAATATGTGCCAAGGGAGTCCTCTGTGGTATTATAGGATAAGTACTGGACTGCTAACCTCAAGGTTGGCACTTCAAACCCACCAGCTGCTCAATCTTGTACAGGGTTAAGAGTTGAAACCAACTTGATAGTATTTCACAACTGCAACAAATATGCACCAATACTTTTCTAAAAGCTTTGTTGTTGTTGGGAAGTGCTGTCAAGTTGGTTCTGACTCATAGTGACCCAATTGGTTTCTAAGGAGCGGCTGGTGGATTTAACCATTGACATTATGGTTAGCAGTTTAGTGTTTATTCTACAGCACCACACCAGGGCTTTACATTAACTCATATCTGTTATATCAGCTCATGTATTCTCATAGTAACCTTATGTTGTTGTTGTTATTGGTAAGTACTGTGGAGTCAGTTCTGATTCATAGTGACCCTGCAAAGGGTTTCCGAGGCTGCAAATCTTTATGGAAGCAGAGAACCTCATCTTTCTCCCATGGAACCGCTGGTAGTTTCAACCTGCCGACCTTGAGATTAGTAGCCCGATTCATAACCACTATGCTACCAGAGCTCCTTAGTAACCTTATGAGAGGCTATTATTATCCAATTTTGCCATTGGCCTTTCTGTAATACTTGCCTTCCTCAGTGTCTTTGTCTAGTCCAAGCTCTTGCATTTAAGTGAATCAGTTAGTCTGAGGAGGAGACAAGGGAGTGATGTTGCCTGGGACATTCTGGAAAGTACATGTCTAACCAATAGACATATATTCACTTCCAGTTTATCCCATTAACTCCATGTTGCCAAAATTTCCAGTTTTTCAAGAAAAGCTAGGAATCTGGATTGTTATATGAAGTTTCTCAATTTTTAAAAAACACTATATCAGCTTCTCTGAGGTCCAACTTTTCCACATGAATTTTTTATGTCTTATTTTTGTAAGAGAGCTAATAGTTTTATGTTTGTTTTTTTAAATGGCTTCTTTAGCACACACATAAAAAAATACTTTATGTTATATAGTAATACAGGAAGCTCAGATGAAACAATCATGGAGCTAGAAGATACAAGATATGCTGTTTTTATTGGCTGTTTTTATTGTTGTTTAGTGCCATCAAGTTGGTTCTGACCCATAGCGACCCTGTATAGGGTTTCCAAGGAGGGGCTGGTGAGTTTGAATCACTGACCTTGTAGTCCAGACTGACCTTGCAATCCAGTACTTTATCCCACAGCACCACACCAGGACTCTGGTAGTACTTCTAATACAGTATTGAGTAGAAGTGTGGACAGAGGGTACCCTTGTCTCATTTCTGATTTCCAGGGAAGCATTCTCAACCTTTCTCCAACTGCCAAGGTTGGCTGTTGACTTCATACATGTCAAGTCTGGTCTGCCTCATAGCAAAACAAGTCCTGCACCATCTTCACAACTGTTGTTACGCTTGAGCCCATTGCTGCTGCCACTGTGCCAGTCCATCTCATTGGGAGTCTTTCTCGTTTTCACTGACCCTCCACTTTACCAAGCATGATGTCCTTCTCCAGGGACTGGTCTTTCCTGATAATATGTCCAAAGTATGAGAGATACAGTCTCACCATCTTGGCTTCTAAAGATCATTCTGGCTGCACTTCTTCCAATATAGATTTGTTTGTTCTACTGTCAGTCCAGTATTTTCAATTTTCTTTTCCAATGCCATAACTCAAGAGATGCATCAATTCTTCTATGGATTTCTTTATTCATTCCAACTTTCACATGTATATGAGGCAATTAGGTGTACCTTAGACTTTGATCCTGAACACCTTAAAGAGGTCTTGTGCAGCATATTTGCCTAATACAATATGTTGTTTAATTTCTTGATTGCTGTTTCAATGAGTGTTGAAGTCAAGCAAAATGAAATATTTGACAAATTCAATCTTTTCTCCATTATCCTAGTATTATTTATTGGTCTAGTTGTAAGAATTTTTGTTTTCTTTACATTGACATACAATCCATACTGAAGGCTGTAGTCTTTGATCTTTATCAGTATTTTAAGTCCTCTTTCCTTCCAGCAAGCAAGGTTGTTTCATCAACATATTACAGATTGTTAAAGATTCTTCTTCCAATCTTGATGCCGTGTTCTTCATATAATTCAGCTTCTCAGTTTATTTGCTCATCATCCAGATTGAATAACTATGGTGAAAGAATACAGCCCTGGGGCACATATTTACTGATTTTAAACCATTCAGTATCCCCTAGTTCTTTTGGAATCACTGCCTCTTGATCTGTGTACTGATTCTTCATGAGCATAATCAAGTGCTCTGGAATATCCATTCTTCGCAATGTTATCCATAGCTTATCAAGATCCACACAGTCAAAAGCCTTTGCAGAGCCAATAAAGCACAAGTAAATGCATTTCTGGACATGCAGCAGAGTCAAATTATTAACAAAGAGAGAGAACAAAGGTGGGGAGAGATGAAGAGCAATAAGAACAGTTCTTGGACAAAGAGCAATTATAGACAATCTCAAGAATGTTCCAAACAGGACTTAACTTAAATCTGCTTTTTTCACTAAAATGACAGTGCATAGGATATTGCTAAGGGGCTATGAGACTTTCAGTTGTTGTTGTTGTTAAGTGTCAGCAAGTCGATTGTGACCCATAGCAACCCTGTATAGGGTTTCTGAGGAGCAGCTTGTGAGCTTGAACCGCTGATTTTGCAATTCAAAACGACCTTGCAGTCCAGTGCAAAAACCCACAGCACCACACAAGGAGTGTCAAAATAAAAGGGTTAACAACTTCATCTGGTTAGTGGTTAGAAGGAATTTCTGTGTTGGGTCTCTTGGTGGGACATGGCTGCTTAGTGGAAGTGTTTTCTTTTAACTTCTTGTGTCAGCCTTCACACCCATATTCATTATTATTTGTTGTGAGCAAGACCTAGAACATCACATAAGCTATGATAAGATAACCTGCTAACAAAAAGATAATTTTGAAAATAGCATGTGTTGAGAATATCTTCTAAGAAGGCACCATCTCCAGGAGTGTTACAGGCATTTTCTGACATCAGTAGGTTTCTTCAATACCTATTATGCATGGGTATTGAATCTTCAATATCTACTGTTGTTGTTAAGTGCTGTCGAGTCAGTTCCAACTCATAGGGACCCAGTATAGGGTTTCCAAGGAGTGGCTGGTGAATTTGAACCACCGACCTTGTGGTTCAAACTGACCTTGCAGCTTTATTCCACAGCGTCACACTAGGACTCCTCAATACCTATTAGGTATGGTCATAGGCAACTTCCACTGAGGCATGATTTGAAGAAATGAAAGTTGTGATATCTGTCATTTCAGAAATGTATGCTTGACTCCCAGTCACAGGGAGTCTATACAAGTAAGTTGCAAAATAAGAAGGAGAGGAGAGAAGCCAGAGAAGAGAACAAGCATTGTGACTTATGACTGAGAGTTTTCTGGTCAATTTCTCCCCACATGTGAAGTCATATTATTTACTTGGCAGGACTCTTGCAATTTATATGTTGTGAAATATAAAGTCATATATTTTTTTCCTCTTGTATTCACACTCAACAAGGTCTCTATTAACTCTGTCAGTTGCTGTGAAAATTTAATATGGCCTTTCGTATGGTTTTGCTGGTGACCACGTTGATCGACCGATAAGAAATGAAGTTGTGAGCAAAATCCAACCACGTTCAACAAACTCCTGTCAACCTGGATTGAGACCTGGTTGGCCAGCACTATGGCGAGACCTGGGGACTCCTGGACCCAGGGACGGGAACATGGCCACAGAGGACTAGAGCGGAGAGTGAAGTGTCCAGCTGATATGAAGTGAGGGGAGATGCACACGAACACCCATACTTGCAGATAGCATCCATTTGACCTGGCTTCAATGGCTGGATGATCAGAACTCGACTACAGGAAGAAGAGGAAAAAAAGAATAATCCGCTACAATTTGATGAACTTGACCTAAACTTATGAATGTAGTAGCTCAAAAGAGGGAACAAATCTTTACAACAAGGATCATTCCCACCCCCTCAGTACACAAGTTTGACAGGAATGGACAACTTAGACATTGGCTACTTAAAATGGGGGAGGACTACAAAGGCACGAAGTGACTGGTTTACAAGTTTTCAAAAAAGAGGGAGCCTAGTTTCAGAGGGTACGGTGGAAGGTAGAATCTCCATGAGTGGTTTCCAACCTGTCTGGACAGGGCTGGTGAAAGGAGATGGGGATAAGACTATTGTGGTTCAATAGTGAAGAATTGCTATCAGGACTGATTGTGAGTGTTGCAAATGTAAAGACAGACTGTTTGTAACAAAAGGAGAGGAGTGGTTGATTTTGCAGTCCAGGAGCGGAGGACCGTGGGACTATCAAGGGAGAAGAGTGGAGTGTGGGACCCTATCCAGAGAAGCAGTGACACCAGAGATGGAGGCAGAGACGATGACGTGGAAAGATGGAGCGTCTGGGGACTCTGGACTCAGGGAGGGAGAAGAGGTGTGTGCTGATGGCCAGGGGGTGGGCTTGTGGAGTGTGCCCTTTGGTTGTTTGAATGATTGTATATTCCTGAGTGCTTTTCAGTATACATCCAAAAAAAACAGCAGAGGAAATGGAAGCAAATGTTGTTGAATGATGATGCATGGAAGGGATTGTAATCATTGCAGTGAAACGAAATACAATAGGATGAATGTAAAGCTGATATTCTCCCATGTAAACTATCACCCAATTCACAATAAAAACTTTAAGAAAAAAATTTGATATGGTCTTTGAGTAGCATCATTGACAGACCATATTCCCAACTATGAATATTTTGCCTAAATCAGGAGATTAGAGATTGACATATGTAAAAAAAGAATTATAATCAAATAAAAACCTGGACGATTCCAAAACAGAAAATGTGTTGTATATTCATGTAGGCACATGACTTTATAGTAAAATCTACAACTACTGAGCATGAAATGAACCACAGTGACTTTTTATTAAGTTTTTATTGCGAATTGAGTGATAGTTTTACTTGGGAGAACATTGGTTTTACACTCATCGTTTCATTGAGTGATTACAATCTCCTCCATGACTCAGCATTCAACAGTATTTGCTTCTATTCCCTCTGGTTTTCTTTTTTGGGGGGACGGGGAGAAGGAAGGGATGTACACAAAAACACTCAGTAATGTATAATAGTTTAAACAACCAAAGGGCACATTCTGCAAGCTTGCTGTCTGGCTGCCAGCAGTCAGTCTCTTTCCATGAGTCTAGAGTCCTCAGCCCATAGTGACTTTTTAGCTCATTTCTATTTACATTTACATATATATGTTTTTTTGGTGGGGGTGGGGTGGGGGAGTCCTGGTGTGGCGCTGTGGGTTAATGCACCAGACTGCAAAGCCGTTTGAACTGCAAGGTCAGCGGTTCAAGCTCAACAGCTACTCCTTGGAAACCCTATACAGGGTCGCTATGCGTCGGAATCAACTTGATGGCACTTGACAACAACAACAAATATGTTTTTGGAGTTCTGGTGTGGTTCTGTGGGCTAATGCATCAGACTGAAAAGTCGTTTGAACTGCAAGGTTGGTGGTTCAAGCTCACCAGCTGTTCCTTGGAAACACTATACAGGGTCTTTATGAGTCAGAATCGATTCGACAGCACTTAACAACAACAAGTATATGTTTTTGCTAAGTGCCTTTGAATCAGTTCCAACTCATATTAAACCTGTACAGGGTTTCTGAGGAACAGCTGGTGGGTTTGATCTGCCAACCTTGTGGTGCACCATATTTATATATTTTATAACTTTTGCAAATATATATTAAGAAAACTGAAAGTGGTCACTATAGCTATTGATAAATATAAATTTGTTTTTGCATCATTTCCAGTTCACAAAAATAAATGCAAATTAATTTTATTCTTTTGGAAGTCTATTGACAATAGTGTTTTATGATTATAAACAGCAGGGTTATAAAGTTACTTCAAAAGTTAATTTCTTAGATTCATGTCCTAAACCAGTATCAAAAAATTGAGGTAAACATGGTAGATTATTTATTTTCCCTTCTGTGGTATGCTTTCCAAAGATGTCCACATCCTTATTACCAGAACCTGTATATTAGGTTTTTATGGCAAATGGGAATACAGGTTGCAGATGAACTTCAGTTTGCTAGTCAGCTGACCTTAAAATAGATTACCCTGGGTTATTTGGGGGAGTCCAGTGCAATTGTTCTGGTCCTTGAAAGAGGGAAAAGAAAGCAGAAAAGGGAATTCAGAAGGTGGTGTTATTATGGAAGAAAGTCATAGGTAATGAAATGTTGCTGGCTTTGAAGATGGAGGAAGGGGGCCTCTAGAAACTGGAAATGAAGAAAATGGATAGCGTAGTGATAATGAGTCAGCAGTTCAAAACCTATTTCATGGGAGAAAGATGAGGTTTTCTGCTCCTGTAAAGATTTACAGCCTCAGAACATGCAAAAACATATTCACTCTATGACATCATTACAAAAGTCTTAGTAAACTCTAAGTCGCAAGTTTCACCTTCTGAAGCATCTATATTAAACATGACTGAGACTTTAAGTACATGCCATTCAGGGGCAAAATCTTCATCTGAGAATCTGTGAAATCTAGAATACATATTATGAGTTTCTAAAGTACAATGGTAGAACACACATAAGGGAGATTTTTCCTTTGCAAACGGGAGAAATTGGGGTGGAAAGAAGGAGTAACTGTTACCAATGCAATAGAATAAATTACATTAGCTGTCAGGTCTTGAAAATAATCCTCTGTTCTCTAAGGCAATCTGGGTCATGGTTCTATTCTCCAAACTCTGGGTGTTGGCCATGCCTCTGAATTTTAGGTGGAGGTCTGTTGACCATAGGCTTCAACTTCACCTTCAGCCCAATGGGATGGCAACTGTACTCTGTTGGTTTTGGGGAACCACATTCTCCTAGTCAATCTGAATGATGACTGATTACTGGGCCAAGTAGACCCAGTTCCTCTACTCCCTCATATGTGAACAGTGTCCCATCTCTCTAGCATACCTTAATGGCAACCCCACACCCGAGGGCTATTGGCAAAGATGTTAATCTTTGAAACTCAGGAGACTGTGACTCCACCCTTTGAGATCCAGGAGAACATGGCCCCTTTGAGACCAAGGCAGCTCTGCTTCTGCTTCTTGTGCTTCCTTAACCAGTTCTGTTGATCTTCAAACTACTTCAGCAATGGTTGTTTTCTTTTCTTAGTTGACGACAAATAAAGCTCCTTTGGCCTGTTTCCTGCTTGTAGAATTCCAAAAGGAATTAGACTGACACCTTCAGTCTAAGCTGATAAATTTTCTGCTGTGAAATTCCAAATGGTAATCTTGGTAGACTTTCTCAAAAGGCACAGATAATCATGGAAGCTTATTATTATAAAGTAGTTTAAAGAAAGTTGAAAATTGCATTAATGAGAAAAAAAATGTAGGAATGCAGCACTGAAGAATTTTTTTCCATCATAACAATGAACCTGCTCATTTCTTTAGGGTAGCTGGGGCTGTTCTAGAAGAACTAAAAAAAAAAAAAATTACCCCATCCACCCTTCAGCCATAATCTTGCCCCTACATACTTCTTTATGTTCTCCAAACTCAAAGACTCAAAGAACATTGAAAAGGAAAACAATTTTATATCTTCAAGGATACCAAAACTGCTGTTTTGTAAATCAAAGAGCACAGAATTCTTTGAGAAAGGTCTAAAGAGATGAAAACAGTGCTTTCATAAGTTTTTAGACCTGTTGGTGTTGTTGCTAGGTGCCATTGAGTTGGTACCTACTCATAGCGACCTTATGCACAGCAGAACGAAACACTGTCCAATCCTAGGCCAACATCACTACTGTTGCCATGCTCGAGTCCATCGATTCTGCCACTAGTCCATTCCATCATGTCAGGGGTCTTCCTCTTTTTCACTGACCCTCCACCTTACCAAACATGATATCCTTCTCCAGCAACTGGCCCCTCCTGACAATATGTCCAAAGTATGAGAGATGAAGTCTGGCCATCTTGGCCTCCAAGGAACACTCTGGCTGCACTTCTTCCAAAACGGATCTATTGGTTCTTTTGGCAGTCCATGTCACTTTCAATATTCTTCTCCAACACCATAACTCAAAATCATCAACTCTTCTGTGGTCTTACTTATTCACTGTCCAGCTTTCGCATGCATATGAGGTTGTTGAAAATACCATGGCTTGGGTCGGGCACACCTTAGTCCTCAAGCTGACATCTTTGCTCTTCCACACTTTAAAAAGGTCTTGTAGAGCAGATTTGCCTAATGCAATACATCGTTTGATCTCTTGACTGCTGCTTCCATGAGTGTTGATAGTTGATCCAAGAAGAATGAAGTCCTTGACAACTTCAATCTTTTCTCCATTGATAAGAATGTTTCTTGTTGGTCCAGTGGTGAGGATTTTTGTTTTCTTTACGTTGAGATGTAATCCATACCAAAGGCTGTGCTCTTTGATCTTAATCAGTAAATGTTTTAAGTCCTCTTTACGTTCAATAAGCAAGGTTGTATCATCTGTATATTGCAGGCTGGTAATGAGTCGTCCTCCAATCCTGATGCCACATTTTTCTTCATAGAACCCAGATTCTTGGATGATTTGCTCAGCATACTGGTTGAATAAGTATGGTGAAAGACTACAACCTTGTCGCACACCTTTCTTAATTTTAAACCATTCAGTGTTACCGTGTTCTATTTGAACAACTGCTTCTTGGTCCATGTACAGATTACTCATGAGCACAATTAAGTGTTCCGGAATACTCATACTTTACAATGTTGTCCATAGCTTGTCATGATCCACACAATTGAAAGCCTTTGCATAGTCAGTAAAGCACAGGTAAACATCTTTTTGATATTCTCTGCTTTCAGTCAAGATCCAACGGACATCAGCACCATATCCCTCATTCCATGGCCTCTTCTGAATCCGACTTGAACTTCTGGAAGTTCTCTGTCAATGTACGCTTGCAGCCATTTCTGTATTACCTTTAGTAAAACTTTACTAACATGGGATATCAAAGAGATTGTCTGCTGATTTCCGCATTCCATTGGGTCACCTCTCTCTGGAATAGGCACAAATACAGATCTCTTCCAATAAGTCGGCCAGATAGTTGTCTTCCAAATTTCTTGACAGAGATGAGTGAGTGCTTCACTTTCTTGAAAGATTTCAATTTTATTCCATCAATTCCTGGTTCCTTGTTCTTTGCCAATTTCCTCAATGCATCTTGGACTTCCTTCTTCAGTAGTATTGACTCTTGATCATATGATACCTCTTGAAACAGTTGAACATCAACCATTTCCCTTTGGTACTAGATGGAGGGTATATTGAGCAACAATAGCTTCATATTTAGATATTTTCATTAGAAAACGTTTCTATGATTTGTAGCAATACATCTTGACTTCTCATATAACAGTTTTTATTATTGTATGTATTGTATTTATTTACATATTAAAAAGTCCAGATTGATATTTGACAAACTATTAACAGTGTAAACATATAGAAATGGTCTTTGATCTTTATCATTAAGTGTTTTAAGTCCTGTTCACTTTCAGCAGGCAAGATTGTATCATCTATATATTGGGAATAGGGGCAATATTTTCCCTTTTCTAACCACAAAACCAGCTATACAGGGTTGCTGTGAGTTGGAAACAAGTTGACAGCACTTAAGAACAACAATGATTTTATATACTTCTATGTCCATTAGGTTTTATTTTAATGAACAGTTACTGCCTTTTTGCTATGGATTGAATTGTGTTACCCAAAATATGTGTTATAAATCCTAACCTTTTTGCCTGTGATTATAATTTCATTTGGGAATAGGTTGACTTAAAAGTGGAGGAACTTATAAGTAAGTGTAAGGTGTGTCTAGAGTTCATCTCTTTTGAGATACAAAATATATTAAACAACCAAGTGAAAGAAGCAGAGATGGAGTAAGACAGAGGTCAAGACACATGGAAATTTGTAAGGAATCTGGAAACAAGCAGAGGAGCAAGGACCTTCTTTCAAAGCCAATACAGAGAGAAATCAAAGAGTCCTGCCTCGACATTAAGAAAACAAAAACCCTCACAACTAGACAAATAAGCAACATGATAATTAACAGAGGAAAGATTGAAGTTGTCAAGGATTTCATTTTACTTGAATGCACAGTCCACACGTATGGAAGTAGTAGTCAAGAAATCACATGATGTATTACATTGCCAAATCTGCTGTAAAAGTCCTCTAGAGTGTTAAAAAGCAAAGGTGTAATTTTGAAAACTAAGGTGTGTCTGACTCATGCCATGGTTTTATCAATTGTCTGTTATGCATGTGAAATCTGGACAATAAATTAGGAAGGCAGATGAATAACTGATAACTTTTGAATCACAGTATTAGTGAAGATTTCCAGAAAGAATAAATCTGTTTTGTAAGAAGTATAGCCAGAATGCTCCTTAGAAGCGAAGATGATAAGACTTCGTCTTAAGTGATTTGGATATGCTCTCACGAGGGATCAATCCCTGGAGAAGGACATCATGCTTGGTAAAGCAGAGAGTCGGTGAAAAAGCGAAAGATGCTCAGGGAGATGAATTGACACTTGCTTACAGCAATATGTTCAAATATAGTAACCGTTATGAGGTGCTGCTGAGCCTGGCAGTGTTTCATTCTGTTTTATTATATAAGATTGCTATGAGTCAAAACCTAACAACCACAAATATACACACTTATGAACAGTGTTCTTTAAAGTTACTTTAAAATTGGATAATGCGTAAGTAAATGAGTGCTCTTTTGTTCTTCTCTGTAAGATTTTCTTGTTTGACTGCAGCTCAGGTAGTGAGGAAAAGCTAGAGGGCCAGGCCATCATCGTCTTTCCTTTAGCTTCAAGTTTACGATCTGAGCCTTAAAATATTGAGTTTGTGTTGAAACATTTTTTGTGTGTGAATGTAGTGAAAGTTTACAGAGCATATCATCAGTTTTAAATATAGGAAATCATACACACTTGGTTTCATTTCAATGATTGCAACCCTGCCATGCAACAACAGTTATCCATCCCACTTCCTCCCTCTGGTTCCTATTTCCATTCCACCCTCCTCTCCATCCCTTCTCAACTTTGTCCTGAAGTAAATATTGCCCTTTTGATCTTGAGTGGTTGACTATTCCATGGTGAGCACACCTTATTAGTGTTGTTGTCCTCCCTATATACTTGTCTACCTACTGCTTGCCTGAAAATTGGGACATGCGAATGAGTTCTGTACCAGACCTGAAAGTTGGTTGAGATCCAGTGTCTTGGATCTCTCCAGTCTCTTTCTGACCAGTAAGCCTGGTCTTTCATTTACAATTTTGAGTTTTGTTCCACATTTTTTTCACTTTATCTGGGACCTTATAATGTGATCTCTTTCAGAGCAGTTGGTCATGGAAACCAGGCACTATCTACTTATTCTGGTCTCAGAGTCATGGTGACTGATGTTCACATGTTCCGTTGGGCTAGTTGATTCGAAGCATCTTAAGATTTTCATCACTCCTCTTTTTTCCCCACACAGAGAGGCCAATAGTTGCATGTTAGGTGGCCTCTCAGGACCTTTTAAGATATACCAGGATGTAGATCATTGTCTTTGTGGGCTATGTTATGCCAATTGACCATGATGTCCTCAAGCCCAGCAACTCATTGTTTTAAGATATTTGATAATATCCAAGAAGTTTTCTTCATCATTTTGATCCCTGTATGCTCTACCACATTCATAGGTGTGTCTGCAGCAAAGGTAAATACCAGTGTACAAATATTTTCTGTCAAATCCTTATATATTTGTGGGTTTACTTCCACTCTCCATTCCATACCCATTCAGCCTATGTAGCTAACCACAGAACACTGCTGTTGCAGGGTTGTTATATAACTTTCTTTAACTCTGTCCCCTTTTCTTCCACATTCTTTCACCAACCTTCCTCTTCTTGTACCTGAGTTAACATGTGTCTACCCTCTAATGAATTATTCTCCCTTTGCTCCCTCTCCTGATAAACATCAAAGGATGTTTATTTTAGCATGGAAACCTTTTCTTGACTTTTTTGCAATAGTGGTCTTATACAATATTTGTTCTTTTGAGATTGACATATTTCACTCAGAATAATAGCCTCCAGGTTCATCCATGTTATAAGGTATTTTTCAGGTTCATCATTATTCTTCACCATTGCATAGTATTCCATTGTGTGTATGTACCAAAGTTAATCCAGTATTTCACTGATGGGCATTTAGGCTGTCTCCATCTTTTTACAATTGTAAATAGTGCTGCAATAAACATGTGTGTTGCATATATCTACTTGTATTCTGACTCATTTCTTCATTAAGTTTTTATTGTGTACATGGGAGTACATTATCTTTACATTCATCCTATCGTATTTTGTTTCATTGCAATGATTACAATCCTCTGCATGCATCATCAAACAACCAAAGGGTACACCCTGCGTGCCTGCTTCCTGGCCACCATCCGCTCCTTTTCTCCACGTTTTCATCTCTGCCTCCATCCCTGGCATCATTGCTTCCCTGGACAAGGTCCCACATTTTGCTTTTCTCCCTTGATGGTTCCAGGGATCTCTGATCCTGGTCTGCAAAATCAGCTACTCCCCTCCTTTTGTTACAAAACATTTACATTTACCTTTCCAACAATCACTGTCAGACCTGATAGCAATCATTCCCTATTGAACCACATGAGTCTAATTCCCCCCACCCTTCATCAACCCCATTCAGACAGGTTGGAAACAACTCCGTGGAGATTCTACCTTTTCCCATACCCTCTGGTACTAGGTTCCCTATTGAAAGCTTATAAGCCAGTCACTTCATGCCTTTGTAGGCCCCTCCCCTGCCCCCATTTTAGGTAGCCAATGTCTAAGTTCTCCATCCTTGTTGATCCTGTGTATCAAGGGGGTGGGAATGATTCTCACTATAAAGATTTGTTCGCTCCTTTGTCTTACTGCATCCACAAGCATAGGTCAAGTTCATCAAATTTTAGTGGGTTACTCTTTTTTTCCTCTTCTTTCTTCCTCTAGTCGTGTTCTGAACATCCAGCCATTGATGTCAGGTCAAATGGGTACTATCTGCAAGTGTGGGTGTTCTTGTGCATCTCCCCTCACTTCATAAGACCTGGATGCTTCACATTCCACTCTGTGTCCCTGTCCCTATCCATGGCCTGAGAGTCCCTAGGTTTTGTCATACTGCTGGTTAACTAGGCCTCAATCCAGGTTAACAGGAGTCTATTGAAGTGGTCGGACTTAACTCACAACCTCATTGCTGTTTTTCCCCCACTTCTCCTTATTGGTGACCAATGACAGCAGCAAGACCATATGCCTGCTTATGTATTCCACTTGAGTTTCAGTCTTGGAAGGGGGTTTGCCTTGAGGAGATGTGAACACTTGCCTTGATGGCTCCCTGGGGAACAACTTGCTTGTTCTTGTAGTAGTCAATCAGACTGCCATTATTGTTTTTGATTTTCCTGCTGATCTTTCTTTCAGGAAGTATCGTTTGTTCTTCTATCTGCTCCAGGCTGGTCTGCTTGTCCTTTCAAGTGGAAATTTCCCACCTCAGAAGATTCTGGATGGGGATCAGTATTCCACCTATGGTCTTGTGCAATGCAAAGGCTCTGCATGGAGCCTCTTTCATTGGGCAAGTTCTAGCTCCATTTTAGGTATTCCAATCATATATAGGCAGAAACGGACTTATGGTGATGTTTCTGGCTATTCCTTTCTCTCCCCTTCAAGTATTGATTTTTACAATAGGAGGTAAGGGAAACCAAGATTCAAAGACAGCCAAGCATCTTAACATCATTTCCCCACTTTTACGCATTCAAACCATGCCTCAGTCTTTGTATCCCCAAGCCCTGTTGTTCCATGGTTGTGCTTACGTGGTTATTTACCTCTGTCCTATTTAGCCCATGTAAACCTACATAGCCGTTCTCCCATCCGCCTTGTTTTTCCTTTCCGCTTCTCCTTCTAGTGTATGCTCCCCCCCACCAGCACTCAAGCTATCCTGTGTCTATTCCCTACCCTGTGCTCTTATCTTCCCTTCCCTGCCCTCACCCTACCCCATACACCCCAGTAAGACAACAAAAAACATTTTTTTGTCCTGTTTTAGTGTGGGTACTTTTTTTTTTTTAATGTTTTATTGTGAATTATATGATAGTTTACATGGGAGAACATTAGTTTTACATTCATTCTATCGTATATCATTTCATTGCCATGGTTACAATCCCTTCCATGCATCATCAACCAACCAAACGTTATACCCTGCAAGCCTGCCCCCTACACTACCCTACCACCCCCAGTCTTCAGCATACAGTCACTCTCCCTCTCTGGATCTAAAGTCCCCAGATGCTCCATCGCTCCACGTCATCGTCTCTGCCTCCATCTCAGGCATCACTGCTTCTCTGGGTAGGTCCCGCTCTCGGCTCGTCTCCGTTGATGGTCCTAGGGACCTCCACTCCTAGACTGGAAAGTTAATCTCTCCCTTCCTTGCTATAAAACATCTACCTTTACATTTCCAACCCTCACAATCAGTCCTGATAACAATTATTCACTATTGTATCACAAGAGACCCATCTG
>NW_006408699.1:5712532-5721571 GCF_000296735.1 Chrysochloris asiatica
TATCTTTGCAGTTATTGTTGGTGTAAGATGATAGCTCATTGTTGTTTTGATTTGCATCTCTCTAATGGCTAGTGATCATGAACATTTTTTCATATGTTTGTTGGCTGCCCGGATCTCTTCCTTGGTGAAGTGTCTGTTCATGTCCTATGCCCACTTTTTAATTGGGTTATTTGTATTTTTCTTGTAGAGATGTTGTAGTTTCCTGTATATTTTAGAAATGAGTCCTTTGTCTGATGTGTCATTGCAAAAGAGTTTTTCCCCATTCTGTGGGTTCCCTTTTTACTCTTCTGGTAAAGTCTTTTGATGCACATAAGTTTTTAATTAGTGTGGGTACTTTTTCTTAATCTTTTACAATAATGGTCCTATGCTGTATTTCTCTTTTTGTAATTGACTGATTTCATTCAGCATATTGTCCTCAAGGTTCATCCATGTTATGCAGTGGTATGCAGCATCCTTGTTATTCTTCAGGGTAGCATGATATTCCATTACGTATATGTACCAAAGTTTGTTTATCCATTCTTCCATTGATGGGCACTTAGGCTGTCTCCATCTTTTTGCTATTGTAAATAGTGCTGCTATTAACATTGGTGTGCATATATTTACTCGTGTTATGGTTCATATTTCTTGTGGATAAATACCAAGTAGAGGAATTACTGTATCATAAGGTATCTCTATTTCCAACCTTCTGAGGAAGTGCCATCTGTTTTCCAGAGTGGTTGGACCGTTTTGCAATCCCACCAGCAATGTAGGAGGGTCCCAGTCTCTCCACATCCTTGCCAGCATTTATTGTCCTCTACTTTTTTGATCTTTGCAATTATTGCTGGTGTGAGATGATAATATCTCATTGTTGTTTTGATTTGCATCCCTCTGATGGCTAGTGATTGTGAACATTTCTTTATATGTTTGTTGGCTGCCTGGATATCCACCTTGGTGAAGTGTCTATTCATGTCCTGTGCCCATTTTTTAATTGGGTTATTTGTCCTTTCCTTGTAGAGGTGTTGTAGGTTCCTACATATTTTGGAAATTAGTCCCTTGTCTGATGTGTCATTGCAAATATTTTTTTTCATTCTGTGGGCTCCCTTATTACTCTTTAGATGAAGTATTTTGATGAACATAAGTTTTTAACTTTTAGTATGTCCTATTCATTTGTTTTGTCTAGTTTTGTTTGTGTAACTTTCAAAATGTTTGGTAGTCTGTGTATGCCCTGTATTAGAGCCCTCACATTTATCCCTAATTTTCATTGATGGCTTTGTAATTCTTGGATTCACATTTAGGTCTTTAATCCATGCTGAGTTGGTTTTGTATAAGGCATAAAATAAAGGTCTTGTTTCAGTCTTTTGTATATTGCTTTACAGTTCTGCCAGCACCATCTGTTGAAGACACCATCTCCTCCCCATGCAATATACTTAGGTACTTTGTCGAAAATCAGTTGGCTGTATATGGATGGTTTAATTTCTGGATTCTCAATCCTGTTCCATTGATCAATGTATCTTTCATTGTACCAGTACCAGGATGTTTTGACCACTGTAGCCATGTAGTAAATTTTGAAATCAGGGAGTGAGAGGCTTCCCACCTTGTTCTTCTTCTTAAGCAGTGCTTTGCTTACCCTGGGTATCTTTCCTTTCCATATAAAGTTTGTAGTTGTTTTTTCCATCTCTTTGAAGAATGTCATTGGAATCTGGATTGGGATTGCATTATATGTGTAAATTGCTTTGGGCAGTATGGACATTTTTACAATGTTAAGTCTTCCTATCCAGAAGCATGGTTCATTCTTCCATTTTTGTAAGTCTCTTTTGGATTATCGTAGTAGTGTTTTGTAGTTTTCTTTGTATTGGTCCTTTGTTTCTCTGGTTACATTTATTCCTAGATACTTCATCCTTTGAGTGGCTATTGTAAATGATATTGCTTTCCTAACATCCTTTTCAGCAATGTCATTGTTACTATAGAGGAATCCAACTGATTTTTGTAAGTTTATCTTATACCCTGCCGCTTTGCTGAATCCTCCAATGTAGTCTAGTAGCTTTTTTACTGAGTCTTTGGGGTTTTTTATGTATAGGATCATATCGTCTGCAAATCGAGAGAGTTTTACTTCCTCTTTGCCAATTTGGATGCCTTTGATTTCCCTATCTTGCTGTATAGCTCAGGCTAAGACTTCCAAAACAATATTGAATAGGAGTGGTGACAAGGGCATCCTTGTCTGGTTCCTGTTCACAGAGGGAAGACTTTCAGTTTCTCTCCATTGAAAGTAATGTAGGCTGTTGGTTTGGTATATATGCTTTTGATTATGTTGTGGAATTTCCCTTTAGTTCCTATTTTCTTGAGTGTTTTTATCAAGAATGGATGTTAGATTTTGTCAAATGCCTTTTCTGCATCAGTTGATATGATCATATGGTATTTTTTTTTTTTTCTTATTTATATGGTAGATTAGGAGCTCTGGTAGCGTAGTGGTTATGAATCGGGCTGCGAACCTTAAGGTCAGCGGTTCGAAACTACCAGCCGTTCCGCGGGAGAAAGATGAGGCTTTCTACTCCCGTAAGGATTTACACCCTCGGAAACCCTGTACAGGGTCGCTATGGGTCGGAACTGACTCGACAAACCCTGTACAGGGTCGCTATGGGTCGGAACCGACTCGATGGCACTTAACAACAACAACAACAACAACAACATATGGTAGATTACATTGATTGTTTTTTCTAATGTTGAACCATCTTTGCATCCCTGATATGAATTCTACCTGATCATGATGTATTAATTTTTTGATATGCTTCTGGATTCTGTTGGCTAGGATTTTGTTGAGATTTTTTGCATCTATGTTAATGAGGGATATTGGTCTATAATTTTCTTTTTTAGTGATGTCCTTCCCTGGTTTTTGTATAAGTGTTATGCTTGCTTCATAAAATGTATTAGGAAGTTTTCCATCCTCTTCTATATTCTGGAATAATTTGAGTAGAGTTGGTGATAACTCTTCCCTACATGATTGGTAGAACTACCAGTGAAGCCATCTGGGCCTGGACTTCTTTTGGTTGGAAGTGTTTTGATGACCTGATCAATTTCTTCTTTTGGTATGGATCTGTTCAATTCTTCTACTTCACTCTGTGCATGTTTAGGTGGGTCGTGTTTTTCTAAAAATGTATTTATCTCTTCTAAGTTTTCAAATTTATTGGAGTACAACTCTTCATAGTATTGCTATTATCCTTTTGATTTCCTTTGGTTCCGTTTTGACATCGCCCATGATGACTTGTTTCTTGAGGATATATGCTGGATTTTTATTTCCAACTTTTTGAGGAAATGCCATAGCATTTTCCAAAATGGTTGCACCATTTTACAGTCCCACCAGCAATATAGGGGTGTCCCAGACTCTCCATACCTTTGCCAGCATTTTTGGTTTTCTGGTTTTTAAACTTTGCTATTAATCTTGATAGTGTGGTGGTTATGAATTGGGCTGCTAACCTCAGGGTCAGCATTTCGGAATGACCAGCTGTTCCATGGTAGAAAGATCATGCTTTCTGCTCCTATAAAGATTTACAGCCTTGGAAACCCTTATAGGGTCGCTATGAGTTGGAACCAACTCCACGGCACATAACAACAACAAACAACAACAATTAATCTTGGGGTGAAATGATAGCTCATTGTTTTGATTTGTATCTCATTAGCAGGATAAGCACAGGACTGCTAAATTAAAGGTTGGAAATTTAAACCCACTGATGGTTACTGCAGACCATTATGAGACCAAATGACTGTTTTTTGTTTGACCTAAACCAAAATGCTTCTTTAAATGTAGGTTGGGATACTTAAGAATGGTTTTTATTTTATAGTTTAAATGGTTTGAACCTGTGATGCATTTGTGAGTTTGTATATTAATTGATTGGAATACACAAGTTGTAAATGCCAAGTGATAAGTTTTTAGAATTGGTTATTTCTTCTGTCCTCCTTCTGACACCCTCATAACCCAGGTCAGTCTGATGTCCACCTGCATGAAAGAAAATAACTATGCTTGAACGGAAAGAACTCTTAACTGGATGAACCCATTGCCACTGAACCTCAGCTGATTGTGGTTGGGAAGAAGTTGGACTCTTGGATAAAATGAGACTTGAGAAAAGATGAATTTCTCTGCCTCCTGAACTGACACAGATAACTTAGAATTGGTGCCCCTGTATTAGAATTTTTTAAATCAATGCCTTAAAGCTGAATAAATATAAGGGGGATAATGGAAAATGCAATGAAATGAAAAAATATCCACATACTTTCTGAAACCTCCAAACGTGTAGCAGCCAGTTCTCTAAACAGACAAGAAAAAGCCCTTATTTGTAGTGTTGCTATTTTCTATGGCTATTCTGATCTACATAATGTGTCCAAGAAGACTGAGCCAACTCCATGGCAACTAATGACAACAACAAGCGTGTAAATACTCCCACCAAGACAGATTTCAAGCTACCAAAGTGAAATCATTGAATGCAAAGTTGGGAAGAGATGCATAAAATTAACTCCAGCACACCACTGGCTCCAAGTAACAACCTTAGAAGGAAATGGTGACTGTAGGTACTCCAACAATACGGGAAGTTACTTAGCTGCTTACTTCGGAGCCCAAAGGAGCCCTGATGACACAGTGGCTTAAGTGTTGGTTTGAGCCCACCAGCCATTCCGTGTGAGAAAAATGGTCCAATTTGTCTCTGTGAAATGTACAGCCTTGGAAACCCTAGGGGTCAGTTGTCCTTTCTCCTGTATGGTTGCTAGGAGCTGGGATTGAATGATAGCAGTGGGTTTAGTTTTGGGGTTTAGTTTAGGATCTCTGGTGGCACAGTGGTTAAGTGCTCAGCTGCTACCGAAAAGTCTGGTTGTTCGAACCTGCTCAATAATTCCGCAGGCATAGAACAAGGCAATCTGCATCCTTAAAGATTATTATTTGTTGTTGCTGTTATTAAGTGCTGTCAAGTTGGTTCCAACCCAGAGTGACCCTGTGTAAGGTTTCCAAGGAGTGGCTGGTGAGCTTGAACCACTGACCTCAAGATTCAAACTGACTTTGCAGTCCAATACAGTAACCCACAGTGCAACATAGAAAATCCAATGGGTAAATCTACTCCTTTGTCACATGGGATCACTATTAAGTGGAAATTGACTCAACAATACTTAACAATAAGAGAAAGATGACACAGTTGTAGGTGGTAACTCAATGTAGAAGCAGTGCCACGACTGAAATTTAAAGACATTACCATCATGTAGGCATATAAAGGCTTCAGAAATTTAATTTTTCTTTAAAATTATTTTCTAACGTAAGTTCTTATACATTATTGTTAAGTGCTGTTGACTCGGTCCTGACTTACAGCGACCCTGGTGAGTTTGAACTGACGAACTTGTGGTTCAGTCTAGTGCCAATCCTACGATACCATGTCAGGAGTCCCAGCACTTCCCCATTTTATTCAAACATGCAGTAAGTACTTTGTATTTATAAATATTTTTCATTTAAGAAATAATTACAGAAATTTACATTCTCGGAAACGCTTATAGGCTGCTACAAGTTTGGTTGTTGGTTTTGCTGTGCACCGGTATTTGTGGTTTCTGCTATTGTTGCCAAGATGACTCTGACTCATAGCAACACTATGCACAATACAAAAAAATACAGCCTGGTCCTGCACCATGCTCACAATTTTTGTACTTCAGCCCACTTCTGTTGCCACCATGTCAATCCATCTCCTTGGGAGTCTTCCTCTTTTCTGCTGGTCCTCCACTTTACAAAGCATGATGTTCTTCTCCAGGGAGTGGTGCATCCTTATAATATGTCCAAAGTATGAGAGATGAACAGTCACAATCCTGGATTCTAAGGAGCATTCTGGCTGTTCTTCTTCTAACACAGATTTGTTTGTTCTTCTGGCAGTCCATAACTCAAATGCTCCAATTCTTCTAAGGTTTTCCTTGATCATTGTTCAACTTTCACATGCATATTGAAGACACCAAGATTTGGTGTAGGAGCATTTTAGTCCTCAAATTGACATCTTTGCTCTTAAACTCAGGAAACATTTGCCTAACTGCTCTTCCTTGTAGGCATATGTATATTATAATATCACGGGCAGCATTATACTTTAAGATAGATCTTGAAATGATCTTTTTGATGATGAATAAGATACTATTCCTCTTCTATTTGTCATTCTTGGCATAGTAAGCCATATGATAATCCAATTCAAAATGGTCAATACCAGTCCATTTCAGTTCACTAATGCCTACCAGTGAACCACTGTCAGCTAGCACTAGAATAATGAAAATTGAAACATGATGAGCACCAGAAAGAATATTGTCAAATATAGTGCTGGAAAATGAGTTCCTCAGGTTGCAGGAACTTAAAATGCAACTGGGGAAGAGGTGCCTCTTCAATGGAGAGTTGACCAAAGTATTGCATTAGGGAAATCTGCTTCAAAGACTTATTTAAAATCTGAAAGAGTAAAGATGTCAGTTTAAGGACTAAAGTATGCCTGACCTAAACCATAGTATTTTCAAAAGCCTTATATGCATGTGAAAGTTGGACAATGAATAAGAAAGCCTATAGAAGATCTGATGCATTTGAGTTATGTATTATATTGGAGATTATTAAAAGTAGCATGGACTGGCAAAGAACACACAAATCTGCATTGGAAAAAGTACAACCAGAATGTTCCTTAGAAGCATAACAACAATTGTGAGGATGAGGTAAGACTCCATGGTGTTTAATTCTGTTGTAGATAGGGTTACTATGGTTCAGACCAGACTTAATGGCATCTAGAAACAACAACAATGCTTAAGATACCAACCTTTATGCGTTCCATTTCATTTTTGACAACCTCTAATTTTCCTGGTCCAGTGGTGAGGATGTGGTCTTTGATCTTTATTAGTAAGTATTTTAAGTACTCTTCACTCACAAGCAAGGTTATATTGTCTGCATATTGCATGTTGTTAATGAGTCTTCCTCCAATCCTGATACCATGTTTTTCTTCATATAACCCAACTTCTCAGATTATTTGCCCAGTATACTGGTTGAATAAGTATGATGAAAGAATACAACCTTGTTGTACACCTTTCTTAATTTTAAACCATTCAGTGTTGCCATGTTCTGTTCAAATAACTACCTCTTGGTCTATGCACTTGATCTATGAGCACAATTAGGTGTTTTAGAATACTCAGTCTCTGCAGTGCTGTCCATAGCTTGTCATAATCCACACAATCAAAAGCCTTTGTATAATCAATAAAGCAAAGGTCAATAAAAACATCTTTCTGGTATTCTTTGCTTTTAGTCAAGAACCATATGACATCAGCAAATGTATCCCATGTTTCACATCCTCTCCTGAATTCAGCTTTAACCTCTGGTAGTTCTCTGTCAATGAATGCTTGCAGATGTTTCTGTATTACCTTGAGTAAAACTTTACTCCCATGGGATATCAAAGATATTGTCTGATGATTTCTGCATTCCATTGGGTCACCTCTCTTTGGAATGGGCACAAATATGGATCTCTTCCAATCAGTCAGCCAGATAGTGTCTTCCATATTTCTTGGCATAGATGAGTGAGTGCCTCCAGTGCTACCTCACTTTCTTGAAAGATTTCAATTTTTATTCCATCAATTCCTGGTGCCTTGTTCTTTGCCAATTCCTTTTAGCAACTTGGACTTCTTCCTTCAATGTCATTGGCTGTTGTTCATATACTACCTATTGAAACAGTAAATCATCAACCGTTTCCTTTTGGTACAGTGACTCTATGTATTCCTTCCATCTTCTTTTGATGCTTTCTGCATCATTCAATAATTTGCTCAGAGAATCCTTCAAAAATGAAAGCCGAGGCTACAATTTTTTCTTCAGTTCCATCAGCTTGAGAGATGATGAGCATGTTCTTCCCTTTTGGTTTTCTAACTCCAGATCTTTGCACCTTTTGTTAAAATATTGACTTTGTGTTCTCTACCTGACCTTTGGAATTTTTTGTTCAGCTCTTGTACTTCCTCATTTCTTCCATTTGCTTTAGCATCTCTATGCTGGAGACCAAATTTCAGAGTCTCTTCTGACATCCATTTTAATATTTTCCTTCTTTCTTGTCTTCTTAATGACATTTTGTTTTCTTCCTGTGTGATGTTCTTGATCATCCCAGAACTCTTCTGATCTTTGGTCTTCAATGTCTAATATATGAAATCTGCTTTTCAGATGATCTCTAAATTCAGGTGGGATATATTCAAAGTTATATTTCAGCTCTTGTGGGTTTGTTTCCATTTTCTTCAGCTTCAATCTGAATTTACATATGAACAATTGATGATCTGTTCCACAATCTGATAATATGGAGCTTTTCCACTGTCTCTTTCCACAGATGTAGCCAATTTGATTTCTGTGTATTCTATCTAGTGAGGTCCTTGTGTATAGTCTTCTCTTATGCTGTCTAAAGAAGGTATTTGAAGTGAACAAATCATTGATTTTGCAGAATCTCCAGCATCATCTCTATAACCAAGGCCATATTTTCCAACTACTGATCCTTCCTCTTTGTTTCCAACCTTTGAATTCCAATCGCCAGTAATGATCAATACATCTTGATTGCAGGTTTGATCAGTTTCAGATTGAAGAAGTTGGTAAAATTCTTCTATTTAATCCTCACTGGTTTTAGTGGTTGGTGTGTAAATTTGAATAATAGTGGTATTCACTGGTCTTCCTTGTAGGCACATGGGTATTATCCTGCCACAGACAACATTGTACCTCATGACTGATCTTGATATGTTCTTTTGACAATGAATGCAACACCATTTCTTCAATTTGTTATTTCCAGCATAGTAAATCTTTGGTATGGATTACATCTCAATGTAAATACAACAAAAATCCTCACCACTGGACCAATAAACAACATTCCTATCAATGGAGAAAAGATTGACGTTGTCAAGGACTTCATTCTTCTTGGATCTACTATCAACACTCATGGAAGCTGCAGTCAAGAGATTAAATGATGTACTGCATTAGGCAAATCTACTGCATAAGACCTTTTTAAAGTGTTGAAAAGTAAAGATGTCAGCTTAAAGACTAAGGTGCACCTGACCCAAGCCATG
>NW_006408699.1:5721671-5722795 GCF_000296735.1 Chrysochloris asiatica
TTCACTCTCCACATTGTAGGGCTTAGCTCACCACTTCATTGCTGTTTTTCCCTCACTTCCCCTTATCAGTGATGAGCGTGGTCACCAATCAGAGCGTGTATTCCCATTGAGTCTTATTCTTTGAAGGGGGTTTGCACTGAGGGGACCCAACCACTTGCCTTGATGTTTCCTGGGCAAGCAACTTATTTGTTCTTGTAGTAACAGTCCATCTGCCTCTATTGTTTTATATTTTTCCTGTAGGCCTTTCTGTCAAGAAGTATCTTCTGTTCTTCTAGCCGCTCCAGGCTGGCCTGCTTGTCCTTTCAAGTGGAAATTTCCCATCTCTGGAGATCTGGATGTGGTTCAGGCTTCTACCTATACTCTTATGTATTGCAGAGGCTCTTCAGGAAGCCTCCTTCACTGGGCACGTTGTAGCCCCATTTTAGGTATTCCAATCAGTTATAGGTAGAAGACGGACTTACAAGCTTTCTATGGTGATATTTCTGACTATTCCTTTCTTTCCCCCTCTAGTGTCTATTTTATAGTATAATGCAAGGAAAACCAAGATTCAAAAGACAGCCAAGCATCTTGACATTATTCCCCCCTTTTCCCCATTCCAACCATGTCTCAATCTCTGTATCCCAGAGCCCTGTAGTTCCAAGGTTGTGCATATATCATTCTTTACCTCTGTCCCACTTAGCCCATTCAAACATGCCTAATTGTTCTTCCATCTGCTTTGTTCTTCCATTCCCCTCTCCCTTCTTGTATATTGCCCCCTCCCTAGCACCCAAACTTTCCTGTGTCTAATCCTTGCCCTGTGCTCCACCTTCCCCTCCATCCCCTTACCTACCCCCAACATCCCAGCAATCAACAAAGAATTCCTCCCACCCCCCTTTAGTATGGGTTCTTTTTTCTTAGTCTTTTACAGTATTTCTCTTTTTGTGACTGACTAATTTCACTCAACATAATGTCCTCAAGGTTCATCCATGTTATGCGGTGGTTTGCCGCTTCCTTGTTATTCTTCAAGGTAGCATAATATTCCATTGTGTGTATGCACCACATTTTGTTTATCCATTCTTCAGTTGATGGGCACTTTGACTGCCTCAATCTTTTTGCTATTGTAAATAGTGCTGCTATGAATATTG
>NW_006408699.1:5724073-5751984 GCF_000296735.1 Chrysochloris asiatica
CTGGTTTGAGAACACCAGTCTCCACTCTGCCCACAGGGACAGTGCCAATACCACCAATTTTGTAGACATCCTGGAGAGGCAGACGCAGGGGCTTGTCAGTTGGATGAGTTGGTGGCAGGATGCAATCCAGAACTTCAAGCAATGTGGTTCCACTGTCATTGCCATCCTTACGGGTAACTTTCCATCCTTTGAACCAAGGCATGTTAGCACTTGGCTCCAGCATATTGTCACCATTCCAACCAGAAATTGGCACAAATGCTACTGTGTCAGGGTTGTAGCCAATTTTCTTAATGTAGGTGCTGACTTCCTTAACGATTTCCTCATATCTCTTCTGGCTGTAGGGTGGCTCAGTGGAATCCATTTTATTAACACCAACAATTAGCTGTTTCACACCCAATGTGTAAGCCAGAAGGGCATGCTCACGGGTCTGCCCATTCTTAGAGATACCAGCTTCAAATTCTCCAACACCAGTAGCAACAATCAGGACAGCACAGTCAGCCTGTGAGGTTCCTGTAATCATGTTTTTGATAAAGTCTCTGTGTCCTGGGGCATCAATGATGGTCACATAATACTTGCTGGTCTCAAATTTCCACAGGGAGATATCAATGGTGATGCCTTGCTCACGTTCAGCTTTCAGTTTATCCAAGACCCAGGCATACTTGAAGGAGCCCTTCCCCATCTCAGCAGCTTCCTTCTCAAATTTTTCGATGGTTCTTTTGTCGATTCCACCACATTTGTAGATCAGGTGACCAGTAGTGGTTGACTTGCCAGAGTCGACGTGTCCAATAACGACAATGTTGATATGGGTCTTTTCCTTTCCCATTTTGGTTTAGGTTTTGAGATGTTTTTCACCAACACCTGTATTCTGGCGGCAAACCCGTTGCGAAAAGCGAAGACTTGATGCTTTTGAGTTATGGTGTTGGAGAAGAATATTGAAAGTACCATGGGCTACCAAAAGATCAAACAGATCTGTGTTGGAAGAAGTACAGCCAGAGTGCTCCTTGGAGGCCAGGATGGCCAAACTTCGCCTCTCATACTTCGGAAAGACATATTGTCAGGTAGGACCAGTCACTGGAGAAGGATATCATGTTTGGTAAGGTGGAGGGTCAAAGAAAAAGAGGAAGACCCCCAGCGAAATGAATTGCCAAAGTGACAGCATCAATAGGGTCAAGCGTGGCAACAATTGTGAGGTTGGCCCATGACCAAGCAGTGTTTCGTTCTGTTGTGCATGGGTCACTATGAGTCAGTACTGACTTGATGGCACCTAACAACAAACAACAACAAATTTTCCTAGATTCATTTTCTGGCCTATATCTGACAATATTCTCATGCTATTCATAATGTTTAAATATTTAATATTCGGGTGCTATCTGACAGTATTTCACTGCTGTTCATAAGGTTTTCATTGGCTAAACATTCAGATATATTTCCTGTCTTCTTCTTTTCATCTGTCTTAGACTGGAAGTACAGCTGAAATCCTTCACCATGGATGACACTGCTTATATTTAAGATACAGATGACATAGCTTCCAGCATCACAGCAACACACAATCCATCACAGTATGACAAACTGACAGATGAATGTTGGTACCTATGGTAAGGACTGAAATATATGACAGACTTTGTCACTACTCACAGAGAGCTTAGAGTCTAATGGAGAAGAGAGTTAAAAAAAAAAAAAAAGTTATGAATGGATGTAAATGCTATGAAGGAAAGGTACACTATCCTATAAAACAAACTAGGATTAGCTTTTCTAAGGAAGTGATGTTCGAGAGAGATCTTGAAGTAAGGAGTAGGAGCTAACCAGATAGCGGGCAGCTAGAAGGTAAGAGAAGGGACAAAGCTTGTGCTATGGTTGGCTCAAATATAATAAATGACCAACAAACCTGGAAATGAGCAACGGAGGCAAGAGTAGACCAGTGTCCTAGTAGACATGGTAAAAGTTTTACTTCTTCTATGAGCAATGGACCACCAATGTAGGTTTATAAGGAATGAAATTAATCTATAGTGTAGAAAATGGAGTTACCTGATTTACACAATCCTTCTTCAAACTTTTATTAAGAACCTACTGGCTATCCCTGGAGTCACCCAAATTGTGAACATAGTTATGCCCTTGAAACACTCATAGTCTAAGTAGGGAGATAAGCATATGTATTATTTCCCTCTTGCTGCTACAAGAAATTACCACAAACTTAGTGGCTTAAAACAACACAAATTTATTACCATACAGTTGTGGAGATCTGACGTCTGAAATGAGTTTCACTGGTTTAAAATCAAGGTGTAGGCAGATCCTTGATTTTTTGGTTTTCACTGAAGGATCTATGGGGAAAATTGTTTCTTTGTTTTTTCCAGTTTCTAGAAACTGCTCATATTCCTTGACTTGTGACTACACATTACTTAAACTTTTACTTTCATAATCACATTTCCTTCTCTGATCCCCTACCTTCCTCTTATCCTTTTAAAGATGTTTATAACTGCATTAAGAGCCTTGTTAGCACGTGGATACTAAATGAAATGTCAATGCTAGCTCCTTGGGACAGAAGACCAGGCAGTCTGCTCCTGTAAAGAACGCAGCCTTGGAAAGCCTTTGGGGAAGTTCTACTCTGTAAGAAAAGATCACTAATGGTTGGAATCTCTCATTGGCACACACAACATGATTGCATTGGACTCATCTGGATAATTCAGAATACTCTTCTCATCTCAAGATCATTAACTTAATGGTATCTGCAAAGTTCCTTTTGTGTAACATATTTGCAAGTTTCAGGACTGGGATGGGGACAGGTAAGGGAGGTAATTTTTCTGCCTACTACAGCATGAAATCAAATTTTGGACAAAAGGCTAAAGAAGAAGATTGGATCCAAGACAAGAACATCTCTAATTGGTTTTATTTTTGGTGGTTACCTTAGGGCACACTGTCATGATTTGGAAAAGAATAGTTTGCTTTCATGTTTCAAATTTTACTAATTATGGATTTTTAAATGTCAAGTGAAAAAATCTATATAGAGTTTTATGAATTTTCACTAGAAAGGTACAAGACATTATTTGGGTATTTTGTTTTTATGGCTTGGGAAACATCAATTTCCAACAGGGTTTTCATCCAGCACCTAAGTGCAAATTGAGTGGAACCTTTTCAGACCTTAAGGTGCATACAGATGACTTGCAGATCTGATTAAAATGCAGATTAAATTTATTAGATTAGGGATGCAACCTGAAATTACACTTTTCTAATGTGTTCCCAGGTGACATGGTGCTGCTTGTCTGAGGACCACACTTCAAGAAGCAAAAACTTAGACTTCTGTCAGAACACATGGAATGTGTAATTCTGGGGAGAAAATAATCATTAGTACATGAAAAATAAACAAGGTGTGTTGGTGTAGGGAAAACTGAATTTCAGTACATTTTCTTACGATTAAGGATCAAAGAAAGTAGAATTTATCTGATCTGGATTAGAAAATTTGGAGACTTCTATTTCTCTGTAGACCACTGTTGTTAAGTACTGTGAGTCAGTTCTGATTCATAGCTACCCTGTACAGGGTTTCCAAGGCGTGGCTGGTGAGTTTGAACCACCAAACTTGCAATTCAAACTGACCTTGCGATAGAGTCCACTAGAGGAACATTTGTTGTCAAGTGAAGCCGAGTTGGTTCTGACTCATAAAAACACTGTATAGGGTTTCTGAGGAGCAGCTGGTTCGTTTGAACTGCTGACCGTGTGGCTCACAGTCCAGTGCAACTCTAGGTGTAGAGGTGGCTTCACATGGCATAATGGAAGCATGAAATTCTTTTGGTTTCACAGAACCGAGTTGCTGTTTTGGGCGAAAGTGTTTTCCCCAGATGTAACCTGATGTACTCTATGCAGAATCACACGCTCAACTTGAATTGTTAATCTTTTCTCAGAATATGTTTCAAGAGCATCTTTTCAGAAAGAAAGTTGGGCCAGTTACAATGTTCACTTTGCCATTCATGGCCAATCTGGAGAGACATCTGAGAAGGTGTGCAGTTGGAAAACAGGGACTCATGGTGCAGTTGGAGCAGGTAAAAGTACAGCTTCTGTGATGTGGTGTTTTTGTGTGTCTAGGAGGGGTTATTAACAGGGAATAATAATAGGTGAACTGGTGAAGGGACAGAAGGAAAAAAAACAAAGACAATCGTTTTCCAGGAGGCCCAAATTTAGCCAGTTGAACTTCAATGTTTTATACACTAAGTATTAAAGAATTATATTACATTAGTACTAGGTAGATCACAGGAGTCCTTGTGTAATGTTGTAGGATCAGCACTGCACAGCAAACCATAAAGTTGACAGTTCAAACCTACTAACTGCTCCTCAGAAACCCTATATATAGGGTTTTTATGAATCAGAGAATTCAAAAACAGTTGCAACAGTATATTGACAGGGAACTTCCAGAGGTTCAAGCTGGATTCAGAAGAGAATGTGGAATAAGTGATATTGCTGACGTCAGATGGATCTTGGCTGAAAGCAGTGAACACCAGAAAGATATTTACCTGTTCTTTATTGACTATGCAAAGGTTTTTGATTGTGTGGATCATGACAAGCCATGGACAACATTCTGGAAAATGGGTATTCTGATACACTTAATTATGCTTATGAGGTACCTGTACTTGGACCAAGAGGAAGTTGTTTGAACAGAACAAGGAACACTGGATGGTTTAAAATTAGGAAAGTCATGTTCCAAAGTTGTATTCTTTCACCATTCTAGCTGTATGCTGAGCAAATAATTTGAGAATCTGGATTATATGAAGAAAAACATAGCATCAGTTTTGGAGGAAGACTTGTTAACAACCTGTGATATGAAGATGATACAACCTTGCTTGCTGAAGACCAAGAGGACTTAAATACTCACTGATCACGATCCAAGGCCACAGCAGTTACAGGCTGCACCTCAATGTAAAGAAAATAAAACCTATCATTTTCCCAAGAAAACTTTTAAAATCAGATCTTCTATGCCTTAACCATCAAGTAGGTTCTGACTCATAGTGACTTTATGCACAACAAAACCAAACAATGCCTGGTCCTGCACCAACCTCACAACCGTAGCTAAGCTGGATCCCATTCCTGCTCCACTGTGCCAATCCATCAGGTTGGGGGTCTTCCCTTTTTCTGATGATCCTCCAGGTGTTGGTACCTCCTGAAAATAAGTTTGAAGTATGAGACATGAAGTCTGGCCATACTGGCTTCCAAGGAGCATTCTGGTTGTACTTCTCCCAACACAGATTGGTTTGCTCTTTTGGCAGTCCATACTTTTAGTATTCTCCTCCAACTCCGTAACTCAAATGCCTCAATTCTTTTATGGTCTTCTTTATTCATTGTCCAACTTTCACATATATATGAGGCTATTGAAACATGGTTTAGGTTAGGTGCACCTTAGTCCTCAAACTGACACCTTTGCTCTTCAACCCTTTAAAGAGGTCTTGTGCAGCAGTTTACCTAATGCAATATGCTACTTGATTTCTTTACTGTTGCTTCCATAAATGTTGGTGGTTAATCCAAGCAAAATGAAGTCTTTGAACATTTGATGATATTTATTTGTCCAGTGGTGAGGATTTTTATTTTCTTTACATTGAGGTGCAACTCATACTGAAGGCTGTGGGTTTTTTTGTTTGTTTGTTTGTTTTTTTCTTCATTAGTAAGTATTTTAAGTCCTCTTCACTTTTCATCAGAAAGTATTTTAAGTCCTCTTTGTTTTCAGCAAGTAAGATTCTATCATTTGCGTATTGCATGTTGTTAATGAGTCTTCTTCCCATCCTGATGCCACATTCTTCTTTATGCAACCCAGCTTCATGATTATTTGCTCAGGATACAGATTGCATACGTATAGTGAAATAATACAACCCTGGCGAGCACCTTTCTTGATTTTAAACCATTCAGTATAATTTTGTGTTGTTCAAATGGTTGCCTCTTGTACTATGTACAGGTTCCCCACGAGCACAATTCGTTGTTCCGGAATACTCATTCTCTTCATTGTTGTCCATACCTTGTCATGATCCACACAGTCAAAAGCCTTTGTGTAATCAATAAAGTGCAGTTAAACATCCGTTATTCTCTGTTTTCAGCCAAGACCCATTTGATGTCAGCAATGATATTCCCCATTCCACATCCTCATCTGAATCTGGCTTGAACCTCTGGCAATTCCTTGTCAATGTATTGTTGCAGCCATTTTTGAATAATCTTTAGCAAACGTTTACTTGTATGTGACATTAGTGATATTGTCTGATGATTTCCTCATTCTGTTGTGTTACCTTTGGAGATGACACTAATATGGATCTCTTCTAATCTAGCCAAATTTCTTGGCATGATGAATTAGTTGAAAGATTTCAGTTTGTATTCCATCAGTTTCTGGAGACTTATTCTTTGCCAATGCCTTTAGTTCCCCTTGAAGGTCTTTCTTAAGTACCATTGACTTTTGATCATATGCTATCTCTTGAAATTGTTGAATATTAACTATTTCTTTTTGGTACAGTGACTCTGTATTCCTTCTATCTTCTTTTGATGCTTTCTGCATCATTCAATATTTTGCCCATATTGTTTTTATTAAGTGCTGTCAGTTCTGACTCATATAGGGTTTTTGAGGAGTTTTAAGGAGCTCTAGTAGTGTAGTGGTTACGAATTGGGTTGAGAACCGCAAGGTCAGCAGTTCAAAACTACCAGCTGTTCCGCAGGAGAAAGATGAGGCTTTTTGCTCCCGTAAAGATTTACAGCCTCAGAAACCCTGTGCCGGGTCACTATGGAACAGTTGGAACTGACTCCACAGTACTTAATAACAACAACAACAAACTGTGAGTTTGAACCACCTACCTTGAGGTTCAAACCTACCTTTCCAGTCCAGTGACTATCCCAAATGCCACACCAGGACTCCATTATGCCCATAGAATCCTTTTATATTGCAAGCTGAGACTTGAATTTTTTCCTTTCATTCTTTCAGCTCATTCAGTGTTCTCTTGTTCAATGTTCAATGTTTTCTAACTCTAGGTCTTTGCATATTTCTTTGTAATACCTGACTTTGTCTTCTCGAACTGCCCTTTGAAATTTTCTGTTCGGCTCTTTTCCTTCCTCATTTCTTCCATTTGCTTTAGTATCTGTACATTGAAGAGTAAGTTTCAGAGTCTCTTCTGACATCCATTTTAGTCTGTTTCTTCTTTCTTGTCTTTTTCTTTCTTCCTGTATGATGTCCTTGAAATCATCACACAACTCTTCTAGTCTTTAGTCATTAACATCTAATGCATCTTAAGAGTTGATTTGATGAGAAGTTCAGGTGGGATGTTTAAGGTCAAATTTTGGCTCTTGTGGACTTGTTTTAATTTTCTTCAGTTTCAGCCTGAATTTGAATATCAGCAATTGATGGTCTGCTCCATAGTCTTCACCTGGCCTTGTTTTGGCTTATGATATGGAGCTTTTCTACCATCTCGGTCCACATACGTAGTCAATTTGATTTCTATGTATTTCATCTGGGAAGGCACATGTGTATAGACATGTTTTATGTGGTTTATAAAAGATGTCTGTGATGAACAAGTCATTGGTCTTTCAAAATTCTATCATGTGATCTCCAGCATCCTTTCTATCACCAAGGCCATACTTTCCAACTACTGATCCATCTTCTTTGTTTCCAACCTTTGCATTTCAATTTCAAGTAATTATCAGTACAATTTGATTGCATGTTTGATCAATTTCAGACTGAAGAACTTCATAGAATTTTTCAGTTTCATCATCACTGTTTTTAGTGGTTTGTACGTAAATTTGAAAAATAATGGTATTAATTTGTCTTTCTTCTTGTTGTTGTGAAGTGCCATCGAGTCGATTCTGACCCATAGCAACCCTGTGTAGGGTTTCCAAGGAGCAGATGGTGAGCTTGAACCACTGACCTTGCAGTTCAAATGATGTTGCAGTCTGATGCATTAGCCCACAGCACCACTCCAGGACTCCATTTAGGCATATGTATATTATTCTATCACAGACAGCATTATACTTCTAAACAGATCTTTAAATGTTCTTTTTGATAATGAGTGTGATAACATTCCTTTTCAATATGTCATTCCTATATGGTTGTCAGATTCAAAATGGCCAATTCCAGTCCATTTCAGCTCACTAATGCCTAGGATATTGCTCTTTATGCATTTCATTTCATTTTTCACAACTTCCAATTCATCTAGATTCATACTTGGTACATTCAATGTTTGTTTTCAATGGATAATTGCAGCTGTTTCTCCTCATTTTAAGTTGTGCCCCATTAGCAAATGAAATCCCTGAAAGCTTTGCTCCATTCACATTATCACAGTCAGCCAATTCTACTTTGAAGAGACAGCTCTTTCCCAGTCATATTTTGAATGCTTTCTAACTTGAGAAAGCCTGGCACTATATCTGACAATATTCTGATGCTATTCATCATGTTTCAATATTCAATATTCTGGTGGTACCTGATGTTATTTCACTGCTATTCAAAACATTTTAAGTGGGTAAACATTCAGAAGTAATTTGCCTCTTCTTCCTAGTCTGTCTTTTCTGGAAGCTCAGCTGAAACCTGTTTTCCATGGGTGTACCCTGCTGGTATTTAAAATACTGGTGGCATAGCTTCTAGCAACACACAAGTCACACATCATTGAGACATAGTATATGATGATAATAATTGTTGTTGTAAAAGTACTTATAGCACTTGTTGGTAATAGTAGTAGTGGTACTAGGTTGAGGAGAAGGTGGAGGAAGAAAAGTAATAATGGAGCACCTAGATTGACCACTAGGGCTTTTGGGGGATTCCCAGTCTTGGAACTGGGAAGTCAAGGTAATTGAGCAAAAATTATTTATTTGTCAGAGGCCAATGGTGTGATTGTCAGCACCTTAAAGGCAGGAACATAGTTTCGTACCATTTGTATTTCCATCCTTTTCTCAGTGCCTTGTATACAATGAGTGCTTGGAAAATACATGCTAGAGCTAACCTAGATTTTTCCTTGAAAAATTATAATTTGATTATGTGTCAGCATTTCTAGAAATGGGGCATGATGTCCAAAAAAACTCCGTTGCCACTGAGTTGATTCAACTCTGCTTAATTATCATAGACTTTCTAATTTAAGCTTCTGTTTCCTTCAGTGCAGGAAATAAAGTTGCCTTATGTGGCAAAGACATTGCAGATTTGATTAAGTTAAGGATCTTGAGATTGGGAAATTATCTTAAATAATTCCAGTGGATCCTAAGTATAATCACAAATGCCCTTATAAGACAAATATTTACACAGACACATCAAGGAGAAAGTGATGTTCAGAGTAGTGAGGGATTCCGGCATTGAAACTTGGAATGATGTAGCCATAAATCTAGGAATGCCAGCCAACTCTCAAAGCTGAAAGAGGCAAGGAATAGATTTGGAGGGTGTGTGACTCAGTTCACACCTTGATTTCAGCCCAGAGATACTGATTGCAGCCTCCAGAACTGTGAAAGAATGTGTCTTTTTATTTTTTCAAGGCCATTCAGTTTATAGTAATTTGTTATAGTAGTCCACAGGAACTAATACAGTAGCCAACATTTACAAATACAACTATTTGACATAAAATTAAATTCTCAAGTTTTCTTGGAAAAATTGAATATTTAACATCACTAAACCAGTACATCCCATGGTTTCATTGGGGTGAGCAAAGTATCAGCCACTCCCTTTAAGGTATATTTACATTCCTTGCAATGGGACTCTATACCCAAGGTCAGTGTGCTGCATATGCAAATGTCAGGAAACTGAAGGTAAGTAAGTGTTTCATGCAAATAGGGTAGTGCATATGCAATTTCTGGCAATTAGTGTCATTTCAGAACAAAAACCCAGAGTGATAGTATCCAATTTTCCATGAGAAGTTTAAAATCCAAATCTTATATTAAAATAAATGCTCAATTTTTTAAAGATTTTGTGATGATTTAAGATTTTTAAAATGAGCTTTATAGAACAAATAAAACATAGTTTAAAGTCAATTCCATCTTGCTGTCTACCAGTCTACAAACTCTGTTGAACGGGAGTCTTGGTGTGGCGCTGTGGGTTAATGCGCCAGACTGCAAAGCCACTTGAACTACAAGACTGGTGGGTTCAAGCTCACCAGTCACTCCTTGGAAACCCTAGAGTTCCTATGGGTCAGAACCAACTCGACGGCACTTAACAACAATCACAACTGTTGAATGGGAATCCCTGGGTTGTGGAAATGGTTTGCAACCTCCATGGATAATGAAAGAGTTAGAGGTAGACGACTACTAGTACATGTCTTGGAAGAAAGGACTGATAATCTACTTCAAACAAACCAGCCACTGAAAAACCTGTGGTGCAGTATTACTCTGATATACATGAGGTTACCATGAGTTGGAGATGACTCTCAGCGACTGGTTTTTGGTTTGGTCAGCGCTATCCCTCCCTTTCTTGTAACCCAAGCTGGAGCACCACTCACAGGCAATACAAAAGTATTATGTTGGAATATGGATTGGGATTGCAATGCAGCGGTGGTAGATCTTTCCCCAAGTTCCACATAGGGAAATAAACATTTTAAAAAAAGTTTAGTCATCCAACATCCATTCCTGATAAAAACACTCAACAAAGTAGAAATTGAAGGGAAATTCCTCAACGTAATTAAGAGCATATATGCAAATCCAACAGCCAACACTACCCTCAACGGAGAGAAACTGAAAGCATTCCCAGTACACACAGAAACCAGCAAAAGATGCCCTTTACCACTACTCCTATTCGATATTGTGTTGGAAGTCTTAGCCAGAGCTATAAGGCAAGAAAGGGAAATTAAAGGCATACAAGTTGGTAAAGAAGAAATAAAACTCTATTTGCAGCTTATATGATCCTATACATAAAAATCCCAAAGACTTAGCAAAGAAACTATTGAAACTCATTGAAAGATTCAGCAAAGTGGCAGGGTATAAGATCAATATACAAAAATCAGTTGGATTCCTATACACTAATAAAGACAGTTCTGAAAAGGAAACTAGGAAAACAATACTATTTATAATAGTCATCCAAAAGATGAAATACTTAGGAATAAATCTAACCAGAGAAACAAAAGACCTATACAAAGAAAACTACAAAACACTACTATAAGAAACCAAAAGAAACTTACAAAAATGGAAGAATATACAATGCTCATGAATAGGAAGACTTAACATTGTGAAAATCTCAATACTACCTGACACAATCTATAGATATAATGAAATCCCAATCCATATTCCAACATAATTATTAAAAGAGATGGGGGAAAAAAAAGATTATGAACTTTATATGGAAAGGAAAGAAACCTCAGATAATCGAATCACTGCGTAAGAAGAAAAATAAAGTAGAGGTCTCTCACTTCCTGATTTGACACTTCACCTAGGAAGACAGGCAACCAACAAACATATGAAGAAATGTTCATGATCATTAACTATTGTTGTTGTTGTTGTTTAGTGCCTTAAAGTCAGTTCCGAGTCATAGCAGCCCTGAATAGGGTTTCTGAGGCTTTAAAAAGATTTTCTGGAGCTGAAAGCCTCATCTTTCTCTTGAGGAGTGGCTGTCAGGCTCGAACCCCTGATCTGGTAGCTGGCAGTCAAGTGCTTATGTATAGAGCCACCTAGCTCCCCCTTCACCATTAGAGAGATGACAATCAAAATTCCAATGAGATACCATCTTACACCAGCTTTAGCAGCAAAATTCAAAGACACAGAAAACAACAAATGCTGTTGAGGAGAGACTAAGACCCTCCTACATTGCTGGTGAGACTGTAAAATGGTTGAGCCACTATGGAAAATGGTAAGACGCTTCCTCAGAAAGTTGAAAATAGAAATACCATATGACCTAGCAATCCCTCTACTTGGTATATATCCAAAAGAAACAATAGCTAGGACATAAAAAGTTAGACACACGCCCACGTCCATCACAGCACTATTCACAATAGCAAAAATGCTCAGTAACGGAAGAGTGGATAAACAAACTTTGGTACATAAACACAATGCAATACTCTGCAGCATTGAAGAATAACAATGAATCTTTGAAACACCTTATAACATGGATGAACCCGAAGGACATTATGCTGAAAGAATTATGCCAATGAAAAAAGGTCAAATATTATATGAGATCACTATTGTAAAAACTCAAGAAAAGATTTTCATACTAAACGAAATATTCTTTGATGATTACCAGGGGTGAGAGGGAAGGGACAGTAATTAACTTGAGTGATTGGGAAGGCAATACACAAGAAGGGGTGGGACATACACAAGAAGAGGGAGTTTCGCAGAAGAATGATGAAAATAGGTGAAGACACAGGGAGATATGCAAAGGCTAAAGGAGAGAGAGGTAAATTCTGTTCTATATACAACCTTGGAACAACAGTGTTCTGTGTGTAGATACATGGCCAGAGAAAAAAGCTGAATGAGTATGAGAGGAAGTTGTTGTTAAGTACCATGGAGTTGGTTCCGACTCAGAGTGACCCTTCACAGGGTTTCCGAGGCTGCAAATCTTTATGGAAGCAAAAAGCCTCATCTTTCTCTGTGGAATAGCTGGTAGTTTCAAACTGCCAACCTTGAGTTTAGCAGCCCGATTTGTAACCACTACGCTACCAGAGCTCCTTATGAGAGGAAGCGTGGGATATATATATATGTATGTATATATATATATGTATGTATATATATAGCCCCAAACTATGTAAGAGTTTGAAAGAGGATATTCATGCATGAGCGGGACAACTGGTGTTACATGGAGAGGATTGTATCATTGAGAAGAAACAAAGTGGATGATTTGCTAAATGTAGAACTGGTGGTCTTGTGTGTAAACCTTCACTCAAGTCACAGTGAGAAGTTTTAAAGAAAAGTTTCAGTCAATACTGTCAATTGTGTTATGAAATAGAAAAAAATGAAAATTCGACCTAACCTGTTAAATATTAGTATGTCAATCAAATATATCAAATATTGTTACTCGTTTGTTTCTATTTTCTGTCTTTATAAACAAGCAAAACAAAAGAGAATATGTGAATTTTACCCTGCAGTAGAGAAACAGAACAGTGACCTATATTTCACAACCTCTGGGCAATTTTGTCCCCTTTGCTGGACTCTATCATACAATAAACACTGGACTTCAAACCACAAGATCTGTGATTCGAGCTTGCCAGCAACTCTGTGGCACAAAGATGAGGCTTTCTGTTCCCACAAAGATTTAAAGCTTCAGAAACCCTATCCAGGATCTCTATGAGTCAGAACTGATTCAAAGGCATGTAACAACAACAATAATCATGTTTCTGAGATTACAGTAGCTCTGGAGGATAAGCACTGGACTGGAAATCACAAGGTTGGTGGTTTGAGCCCACCAGCTGTTCCTGAAAAGATTTACCAGCCTCGGAAACCATCGACAGAGTTGCTATGAGTTGAAACAGACTCAACAGCGTTTAACAGCAACAACAATCATGGTTCTGCCAACCATCTTTTTTTGTCCCCTCTTGGAGATTTGTGGTTGATGTTAGCTGCTATCGAGTTGGTTCTGACTCATTGTGATCCCATGCACAACAGCAGGGAACACTATCTGGACCTGCACCATCCTCACAATAGTTACTCTTGAGCCCAATGCTGTGACCACTGTGCCAATCCATATTCTTGGGGTTCTTCCTCCTTTTCACTGACCCTCCATTTCATTAAGCACATTGTCCTTCTCCAAGGGCTGATCCCTCCTGATAACATGTCCTGAGTATGAGAAATGAAGTTTCACCATCCTGGCTTCTAAGGAGCATTCTAGTTGCACTTTTTCCAACACAAATTTGTTTGCTTCTCTGGCTGTCCTTGGCACTTTCAATATTCTTCTCCAATACCATAACTCACACTCATCAATTCTTCTACCGTCTTCCTTATTTTCATTGTCCAGCTTTCACATGCATATGAGGCTATTGAAAATACCATGGCTTGAGTCAGGCACACCTTAGTCCTCATACTGATATCTTTGCTCTTGAACACATTAAAGAGGCCTTGTGCAGCAGATTTGCCTAATGCAATATATCATTTGGCTTCTTAACTGCAGCTTCCATGAAGTCTTTGACAAATAGTCATGGCTGGTGCCAGGCATAAAATGAGAGACTCTAGTTACACAATGCTTTATAATAATTTATTAAGCAAAAAGGTTTGGGTTTTTTGGCCATCAAAACATTGCTTTTTCTGGGAACAAACTTCTCAGTTTGATGCTTTTCCTTACTCTCATACAATTATGAGAATCCAAATAGTGATTTTTTTGAAGTACTGATATTTTTAATGTTAGCAATTAATTAAAAACATACTTTTGTAAAATTGTTCCTTTGAAATGTCATTATTGATCTCTTTCTAAGGGTCCATTCTTTAGTCTTACTAAATGGAATTACTACAACATCTTCTCTAATATTTTCCTCCAGCAGGGTCAATTAGTTCTGTCTATTAGACTCACTCCCATTTTTATCACTTCTGTAGCTAGTTCCAAGTCATACAAGTCCTCGGTCCCCAAATTGTACAGTTTTGAACTTTTCTTTGTTGAAGGGACAGATAAAAGAATCCTAAGAATTTTCTAGATGGTGAATTTAAAAAAATAAATAACCACCAAAAAACCCAAAATGCTTTTAGCCACTGTTTCTATTATGACCATCTGATAACAAGTAAAATAAACTGTACTGAAACAGCTAGATTGTAATGTATTGATTATTAGTATATTAGGAGAATATATTAAGCATCCAATGTAGAGAGGCCATTGGACCTCACTAAAGGTCAGAAATAGACACAGAAAAGTAGTCTGTTTTCAATGTTCTTTCTTGTCTCAACATCTCTAGTCACCTGCTTTCTTCTTCCTCTTTGCAGACTGGCTTCCTCTGATATTCCAGTCCATACAACAGGCAACTGCCACCTCTACTTCCTGAGTTTACAGATTTCCATTTCGCTCATTCATAGAGGCTAACTTGCTGTATTTGTCATAAGTCTAAATTCTAGATGACAGTATGTGATTGGTCCCTGCCTGGTCCAATTTTCCAGATAGCTGGGTCATACACAATAAACAAGGCTGCAGTTTAAGTAAAGGAAAAATTCCTAAATCAGTGTAGGATAATTTGTCTTTTGAATTGGGAATATACTCCCAAGTATACTGAAAAAAATACTAGCAATAACTCTCTTAATCAACATGGCTCATCAAGCAAGCAGTAAATTTCCCCCAGCATTTTAGTCATGTTCAATTTTTCCCCATTTGAAGCACCAATTATCCCACTGTTTAATAAATATATTTCTAATATACACCTGATGTGGCACTATAGGATAAGGACTAGATTGTTAACAGAAAGGTCAGCAGTTCTAACCTACCAGCTCCTACTTGGAAACTCTAGGTAGTGATGAGTCTGAACCAACTGATAACACTTAACAACAACATCTCATTTATATTATGTTGTTCTGATTCATAGGAAATTTTCTGAAGCTTCAGGTTTGATTTATATTTCTCTAATACATATTAATATAAATCTATAACTTCTAAATGTTATTATTGTTTTGGGTACTGTTGAGTTAATTTCGACTCATAGTGACCCATTCTAGCAGTAATTCAGGGTAAGAACTTGGAATCATCCTTGATTCTTTTTCTTTCTCTAATGTCCTTCATCTGATCCATCTGCATATTGTTCCGTCTCTACCTATGAAATGCATCCAGAAATCTAAACCACCGTCCTTTAAATTTTTAAAATTCACTATACTTTATTCATTTTGGAGTCCTAGAGTGGCACTGTAGGAAAGCATGGGTCTTCTAGCATCAAGGTTGGCAATTCAAACCCCAAGCTCCTCAGAAGCTCTACACCATGTGGCTATGAGTCAGAACTGACTAGACAGAACCTAACAAATGCAATAACTTTATTTTTTAGAACAGTTTTAGGTTTACAGAAAAATTGTGTATAAAATAGAGAATTCCTTTATAACCTCTCTCCCCTCTACACACTGTTCATTCTATTATTAGCATCTATTATGTCTGTGTACATTTGTTATAAGTGATGAACCAATATTGATGAAATGATTATTCACAAAGTCCATATCTTACGTGAGGTTTCAGTATCAGAGTTGTACAACTCTGTGGGTCTTAGCAGATGTATAATATTTTGTGCCCACCATTAAAACATCACTTTTACTGCCCTAAAAAATGGTCACCATCATTTTTTACCTGGATTAATATAATAATATCCCAACTGTTTTCTCTCGTTCTACTTTTACCCTCTTAAAATCTATGACCACAGAACAGCCAGGATGATACTTCTAATATATGTCTGATTATTTTATTCCTGTGCTCAAATGGACTTCCCATCCCATTCACAGTCAAAGCCAAAGTCAAATGATTTTCTTTGGTTCTCTGTCCTGACTATTAACTTGCAGGGCTCCAAGCATGTGGGTGTCTTTGTTCTTCCTTAGTTATTCTAAGCATATTCACAGACCTATGCTGTCCCCTCTACCTGGAGCACTCCTCCCTCTTAAAGAGAAATGGCTTTACCCTTCGCTTCTATTTCTGTTCAAAATTCACCTAGCGTTTCCAAGTAGGAGTTTCCAAGTAGAAGAGGCTTTCCTGGTCACACTTTCTAAAACAACATTTCATACCAACATTACTTCTTCCCCTCTACCCGCTTTATTTCTCTTCATGACACTTACCACCACTTGACATATTATATTTTCTTCCCTTTCTCCTCCCTCACTCCTTCCTCCCTTTTTCCTTTCTTTTTTGCCTTCCTTCGTTCCCACTAGAATGTAATTTTCAGGAGAGCAAGGACTTTGTTTTGTTCACTTAGAACAATGCTTGTTTCTTAGTAGGTGATCAAAACTATTTACTGAATGAATAAATGCATGGTATAAGAATGAATGAGTGAACAGATGAATGAATATGGCCTACAAAGTATTTCATAGTCTGCCTCCAACTTCTCTATTTTCCTATGCCATACATAACCCTGCTTCAAAGTTTGTTTTTAATTCCTAAAGTATGGTCCTTGTGCATGGTATTATTTCTGCTTGGAACACATTTTTCTATTCTTTCTTTTTGCCTCATAGCTGTGTGTGTGTCAAATCCAGTTGATTCTGACTCATTGTGAATCCTATCTGAGACAGTAAAATGGAGTTTCTTAGGAGAAGGCCTTTTCTCCAAAATCCCCAGTAAAGCTTTCCTATGTTGCTGTTGATAAAGGTTGGTTTTCAGTTTCTATAACAATAAAATGGGGATACTGGCCAACATAAGGTTAAATTAATTTTTCCTTTTTATGTCTCTAATTTTTTGGTGGGAGAGGGGCAATACCTGGTTTCTGGACTAAGTGACTGAAATCTAATTAATTCAGAATACATCCTATAAACTCAATGAGGTAAACGCTGTTTTACTTTCTGTTGTTTTTTGAACTCAGATAATTTTATAGTCAGAATTTATTTTCTAAGAGTTTTTCATCTCTTCTTTCTTTTTGTTTTCTCACCCTTTCTACTGGGATGACACAGTTACAGCGAAACCTGTTTAACAATGAGGAAGGTAAGATGAGTCATGGCAGACTATGCTAAAGTTCTCATCCGACCCTGACTCTTCCCACCAGTCATTCTGACCCCTTTGTGGCTTGTCTGTTACCTCACCCATCTCAACATAAGAATGTTGAGAACACTGCTTTAAGAGGTTTATTATGGGGGTAAAAGAGGACACTGTGGCCCCTGTAATTTTGAGGCAGACTATGAAAGAGTGTTTTGAGAAAGTACAATTTCCCAATTTATGCCTTTTATGTCTTATACTGAGTATTCTTTAAGTTACCTGATTGATTTCTGAGAACTGCAGAATTTGCTGGAAAAGAACCTTTACAATTCAAACCATGAAGTTTATGGATGAAGAAACTGAAATCCCCAAGAAGTTGGGCGAATGATCTAAGATCAGAGAGATAGTGGTAGAACTAGAAATAAACTCTGGTTTTCGGATTCCTAATCTAGTGTGTTCCTAGGAACACAGTTAGGCTCCTAGGAAACTCTGGGGACCTAACATCAGTTATCTAAGTTGATGAGGTGGGCATGACTAAGTTAATGCAAATCAGCACTCCCACCACTGAATTCAGCACTGAATTTCAAGGCCCCACATCACAGCGTGGGGTGCTCAATTATCTCTATTTTTAAGTATTCAAGAGTCAGATTGTGTTACAGACCAATCTGGGCTTGGTGGAGGCAGGGTATCAGCACCCAAAAACCCTTCATTTCAAATTCAAAGTAAATCCACTTTGGTTTCCTTCAGGGTGGCTCTTTGCTTTAGCTAGAACTTTTCCACTTCCAACTTAAGTAGGAGGCTCCTTTGTGAAAATCTATTGGTTTCAAGGCCAAGTAGGTCAGAGGCCCAGGAGAAAGATATGTTAACTAGAAGCTTCTTGTTTCAAATGGAAGAATAGCTTGAGGACTTTGGTGGGTGACTTTTCTTTGAGAAAGAGTTGAGGGACTTCAGGTGACAATTAAGTTTATTTAGAATATATGTCAATAAAGAGTTAGGTGGGTTTTTTGGGGTTTTTTTTTTTTTGGATTCATGGTGACTCATACTATATAGAGGCTAAAGAAAATGGAACCCTGTTATAGAGTGTCCCCAGAAACTACCTGTGGCCTTAGACTAGAAGCTAAATCTTTCTTTGCCTCAGTTTCTGTTGTGCCATGTGAAGATTAAGGTCCTGCTCTGGTGCAGTAGGCTAATGAGCTAGACTGCAAAGTTGGTTTGAACTGCAAGGTCAGTGAGTGGTTCAAGCTCACCAGCTCTCCTCAGAAACCCTATATAGAGTCACTACAAGTCATAACTGACTTGTTGGCACTTGACAACAACAACAACCTTTGAGGGTTGTTATGAGTTTTACATAAGTTAAAGTATGTACAGTGCTTTGAAAAATGCCTGGCATATAAAACATATTAATAATTGTTTTTGTTATTGTTATTTATATGATTCCTACTCTCTTCCCTTCTTGTTGCAAAATCACTTCAGTGAAAGGTTCTTGACCTCTGAAAGAGGATCTGCCCACACACCTACAAACTACAGATACCACAGTGCATGGAGAGATAGGAGGAGGAAAGGTTAGTCAGTTAGTCAGACTAAGCCTTTTTCTGCTGGGAAAAGCTGAATATTTTCCTCCTGAATATATGCTGGTGGTGATGGTGGTGTGCTGTGGAGCTGGTTCCAACTCATAGCAGCCCTGTACAGGTTTTCCAAGGCTGTAAATATTTACGGGAGCAGAAATCCTCATCTTTCTCCTACAGAATCGCTGATAGTTTTGAACTGTTGACCTTAAGATTAACAGCTGTAAGCAGATGACTTCTAGATGTTACCTTTCAGGTCCCCAGAGCTTCCTAGGAGGCTGTGTTCCTGACTTGTCAAAAAAATGCCTTTTGGGATGCAGCCTATATTTAATGACCTATCAAGGTCAGAGTAGTAAGGCCTGGCCGTTTTGGCCCAATGTGGGTCACTGTGAAGTCCATAGTCTCTTCAGTGACTGCCCATCATTATCAGAGTCTTAGTTAGACTACATGTCAATTTTACTTCTCCTACTGCCCAGTTCAGCTTCTTTCCCTGCCTTCTCACAAACTTTGAAGTCCTGGTGTGGTGCTGTAGGCTAAGCACTGGACTGTTAATCTCGAGGTCAGTGGCTCAGATATAACACATACTCCTTGGAGACCCTATACATCAGAATGTACTTGATGGCACTTCACAACAACACATTCAATGTTGTTAGCCAATACGATAATTCAAATGTAACGATTATTTCTATTGAATATACTGGGCACTGTCAAAAGAACAAATTGCCTTAGCAGAAATACAAGAGTGCCGGTTGAAGTGAGGATGGTGAGATTTTGGCTGATTTATTTGATATTTCACCAGAAAAAAACAACTGCTAGCAAAGCACATCATGTTTGGTAGAGTAGGTCAGTGAAGCCACACTCTCAATGAAATGGAGTGACACAATAGCTTCAGTCATGAACTCAAACATAACAACCTTGCAGAAGGCACAGAACTGGGCTATGTTTAGTTCTGTCATATATAAGGTCACCATGAGTTGGCACTAATTCCATGACAACTAACAATAGCAACAACAACAACATGTCAAACTCCATCTCAGTATTTTCATCTGAAAAACCCACCCTGTGAAGGCTGACCTCCAATGGTTGTTAGCAACAGGTAGTAGAAAGAGCATGGGAGTCACTGACAAATTATACAAGTTTGGACAAGCACTTGATCTATCATGGTCTCAGTTTCCATATGCTTATCAACAGAGAAAAGATTGACGTTGTCAAAGACTTCATTCTTCTTGGATCAACTATCAACACTCACAGAAGCAGCAGTCAAAAGATCAGATGATGTATTGCATTGGGCAAATCTGCTGCACAAGACCTTTTTAAAGTGTTGAAGAGCAAAGATGTCAGCTTGAGGACTAAGGTGTGCCTGACCCAAAGCCATGGTATTTTCAATAACCTCATATGCATGTGAAAGCTGGACAATTAATAAGGAAGACCATAGAAGAATTGATGCTTTTGAGTTACGGTGTTGGAGGAGAATATTGAAAGTGCCATGGGCTGCCAAAAGGACCACTAGATCCATTTTGGAAGAAGTGCAGCCAGAGTGTTCCTTAGAGGCCAAGATGGCCAAACTTCATCTCTCATACTTTGGACGTATTGTCAGGAGGGACCAGTCACTGGAGAAGGATATCATGTTTGGTAAGATGGAGGGTCAGAGAAAAGGAGGAAGACCCCCAATGAGATGGATTGGCCAAGTGGCAGCATCCATGGATTCAAGCATGGCAACAGTAGTGAGGTTGGCCCAGGATCGGGCAGTGTTTTGTTCTGCTATGCATAAGGTCGCTATGTGTTGGTACCAACTCGATATCACCTAACAACAAAAACAACAGTTATAAATTGCTTATTTGTAGCATTTCTTGGATTATATATGAATACTAACAATATTGTTTTTTTCAAATCTTTCTACATTGGATTATAACATTATTGTTGTTGTTGTTATGTGCCGCGGAGTCGGTTCCGACTCATAGCAACCCTGTACAGGGTTTCTGAGGCTGGAAATCTTTACGGGAGCAGAAAGCCTTATCTTTCTGCCGCGGAACAGCTGGTAGTTTCGAACTGCTGACCTTGCGGTTCGCAGCCCGATTTGTAACCACTACGCTACATTATTAGCAACTGAGTGAGAATCTTTTAAAGACTTGATCAATTCAGCCACTATAAAAACACCAGCAGCAATGAAAACAACAGCGCATACTTACAGCACCTGCCGATGAAACCATGTAATTCAAAGCATCGTTGTCATTGGGTAATAATGACAGCTCCTACCGGAGCACATTACAAAGTTCAGAATGTATATTAGCCTAGCGTTTTAGCCTTGAAAGTTTATTGATATGTGTAAGCTGAGCATAAGAAAGATGTTTTTGTTGTTGTAACTAAAGCAATATTTTTGTTAACAATGATACATGTCTGCTGAAACACTGTACAAAAATCTAGTATGCACACCCTTCTCAATTCTAGTGATGACATTGTATTACAGACCCAATTATGCCAAGTGATTTTTTATTTTCTACTATGTATGTCTTTAATTCCTCTTATTACTTTATTTCCCTGGCTAGGAAATCTATAACAACATTGAATAGAAATGGTAAGAGTAGAGATCTTGTCTTGTTCCTGATCTTAGAATTAAAGCATAAGATTCTAATTTTTAAGTAAGAAGTTAGCTATGCATATATATACATCTGTCTATCTATCTATCTATCTATCTATCTATCTATCTATCTATCTATCTATCTATCTATCTATCTATCTATCTGTATATAATTCATTTTATTAAGTTGAAAATTCCTTTCATTCTTCATTTACTTAGAATTATTATTGTGAATGGATATTAAGATCTACCAAATGTGTGTGTTTTCACCCTTACATCTACTGGGATGATTACATATTTTTTCCTTTTATTCTGTTAATATGATTAATAAAACATATTGAAATTCAAAATATTAAATCAATCTTTTATTTCTGCAATAATACCTCTAGGTCATGGAGTAGTTCATTCCTAGAATCTCTTCTAGTTGTTTACTTCTTTTGTTAAAATGTTAAAATACCTTTTCTTTTTAAAAATAATTTGTTTTATTTATTTTTGTGGTGTGGAAAATGTATATAGCAAAGCATACACCAGTTCAAACATTTCTACATGATGTGAACACTGATTACATTCTTCGAGTTGTACAACCATTCTCTCTTTCTTTTTTGGAATTGCTCTTCCACCATAAACAGAAACTCCCTGCCTAATGTTACAAATTGCTGCTGTAAATTTGATCCCAACTAGATAATTCTTTAAAAGACCACAATGCTCAAGGCAGACATTATTTACTAATTAGGCTAAGTTATTGCTTGACTTCAGGAGATAATTTGGTTTAAAATTTAAGGTTTAAAGATTAGATATTGTATTTCTAAGTCTTACTGAAGACTTTTCATGCAGAAACTGTACATAGACCAAGAGGCAGTTGTTCAAACAGACCAAGGGGATACTGTGTGGTTTAAAATGAGGAAATGTGTATCAGCATTGTATCCTTTCACCATATTTATTCAATCCATATGCTGAGCAAATAATCTGAGAAACTGAATTATATAAAGAAAAGCATGGCTTCAGGATTGGAGGAAGAGTCATCAACCACCTCAGATATACAAATGACACAACCTTGCTTGCTGGAAGTGAAGAGGACTTGAAGCACTTACTGATGAAGATCAAATACTACAGCCATCAGTATGAATTACACCTCAACATAAAATAGCAAAATTTTTTGCAACTGGAGCAATAAGCAACATCATGATAAATAGAAAAAGGATGGAATCTACAAATAAATGAGCCAAATTATACCTCCATGACACTCACTACTCAACTAAGTGCAATAATCCATTGCAATGGCCCTCAGAATTCAGACACCATACTCAGTGTTGTGGGGTTTATTAGGAAAGTTAACAGGTTATAATTCCGTGTCAGAAATATTCAGGGCACAGTTATTCCAGTTAACTGCTAATAAATGCCCATAGGACATACCACTCCACCTTAAACCTCAGCCTGAAGGCACTAAGCTTCTGCCCAAAGTTACTCAGCTTGGAATTCCACTGCTCTGTCTCTTGGTTTTGCTGCTGCTGCTTCTCTGCCACTTCTCTGGTGTCACAGTTTCTGTCCCAGGGTCAAGAAGTTTCAATGTGCAGGGATCTTGGTGTCCAAAGGACACACTCCACTCCTGGCTCTTCTTTGATGCTAGTGAAATGCTCTCTCGTGCTTCTGAGATAGTTCATTTTATAAACATGCTAGAGTTTCACATTTTTCCAATGACAACGAACTCTGCTAACAGTCACAGCTGAATCATGTCATTCTCTCAGTGTCTTCTCCCACCTTCTCTAACCAAGACCCAGAAGGGCAGAAACATTGTTTGATGGGAGTTACAAACTCTGGCTAGAAGAGACATTAGATAATTTACTACACCACAGAACCTGTCAAGGATTTCATTTTGCTTCAAACCATAATCAACACCCATGGAAGCAGCAATCAAGATATCAAAGAGTATATTCATTAGGCTAATCTACTGCAAAAGACCTCTTTAAAGTGTTAAAGAGCAAAGATGTCACTTTGAGAACTAAGATGTACTTGATTTAATGCATGGTATTTTCAGTGTGTTTTCAAATTAGTAGTCTAGTGGATTACTAGTTGGGCTGCTAACCCCAAGGTGAGCAGTTTGAATCTACCAGCTGCTTTGTGGGATAAAGATGAGGTTTTCTGTTCCTGTAAATATTTACTACTTTGGAAACCCTATACACTATGAGTCAGAACTGACTCCATGGCACACAACCATCACCATGGACAATGAATAAGGAAGACTGAAGATGAACTGATACCTTTTAATTATCTTCTTGGTGAAGAATATTAATTATACCATGGACTGCCAGAAGAATGAATAAATTTGTCTTGTTCAGCTAGAATGGCCTTTAGAAGGGAAGATGGTTAGACTTTGGCCATGTTATCAGGAGGAACCAGTCCTTGGAGAAGGACATCATGTTTGGTAGAGGTTCAGTTAAGAAAAATAAAGACTCTAATCAACAAAAAGAGTTGACTTAGTGGCTGTACCAATGAGCTCAAACATAGCAATAATTATGAAGAGGGAGCAGGACTCCGCAGTGTTTGATTGTGTTGTACATAGAATTGCTGGGAGTTGCAACCAATTCAATGGCACCTAACAACAACAAAAATGTGTCTTGTTATGTCTTAACCATAGTTTCCCTGAAAGATAACGAGGTAAATACTTGTTTTTGTTGTTGAGTGTTGTCAAATCGATTCTGATTCATAGCAATCTTATGTGATGGAGTAGAACTTCCCCATATGTTTTTAGTTGTTGTTGTTTGTTTGTTTTTTCCAGAAAAACCTGGCATTCTTTGACAGGAGCAGATTGTCAGGTTTTCTATCTTGGCTGGATGGGTTTAAACCTCCAATCTTGCAGTTAGCAACCCATTGATGAACCATTGTTCTACCAGGGATCCTTTGAGGCAAATGCTTTGTTGTTGTTGTTGTTGTTAAATGTCATCAAGTCAGTTTCAACTTATAGTGACCCTGCATAGGGTTTCTGAGGAATGATTGGTAAGTCTTAACCACCGACCTTGAGGTTCAAACTGATCCTGTGGTCAAGTGTTTATTTTACAGTGCCATGCCAGGACTCTGAGGCAGATGCTTGTTTGCTACTAATTTATTGGAATTACAAATACAGAATTCAGAGCTGAGGCACAAGGGAGATGAAGCAGAGACAAAAAGTAGGATCAGTAGCAAGATGAGTTATTAATGGTATGGTATGAAACTGTTCTCCAAGAAGCCAAATGACGTGCATCTCAGGAGCATCCATCTAATGTAAGAAAATTGAAAGAAGCTTATCCATCAGCTCTGATTACCTACTGATTAAAGATATGTCCCATAGAAATGTATTTGCCCCACATTTTTAGTTTGGTACCTATGTGGGCCTCAGACAGGGTTTGGGGCTACAGTGCTGGCATGAGGTGAGATATATGTGAAGCTTGTCAGAGCCCTGGCAGAGCTGGTTGCCATAGCAGTGGCTGAAACAGAGACAAGGGAGATCAGGAGGACCTGACATGATGTGTAACAGATAGCTAATACAGTGTGGGCCTTTTGCTTCTATCATGCTGAACATTTTTTTTGATGAGTCTATTCTGTATGGAAAATGACATCATTCATTTTTTGTACTTGAATTATTTCTTTGGTGACTCTCGTTTTCTCTATTCTTTCTTTCTGGAAATTAATCAGATTTTGGTTCACCTGGTCTGTTCCTTAACTTATGTTTTCTTCTTTATTACCTATATTATATTTTATTGCTCTACATTTGGTAAAATTTTCCAACTCTATCTTCCAATTTCTGAAAAAAAAATTTTTTTTTTCACTTCAACTACCAGGTGTGGTGCTACAGGATCAGCACTGGACTGTGAACCACAAGGTTGGCAGTTCAAATCCACCAACCACTCCTTCGAAACCCTATACAGAGTCACTATGAAGTGGAACCACCTTACTGTACTTACAACAACTATCGTTTAAAAATTTCCTAAAACATTTTCAAGTTTTTAGTTTCTGTATATATATATATATATATATGGCGGTTTTGTGCTGTGGAGTCGGTTCCGACTCATAGCGACCCTGTAAGGGGTTTCTGAGGCTGTAAATCTTTCCAGGAGCAGAAAGTCTCATCTTTCTCACCCGGAACAGCTGGTAGTTTCTAATTGCTGGCCCTGAGGATATGGCTATCTGGTAGCGTAGGGGTTATGAATCGGGCTGCGAACCTCAGGGTCAGCAGTTCAAAACTACCAGCTGTTCTGGGGGAGAAAGATGAGGCTCTCTGCTCCCGTAAAGATTTACAGCCTTGGAAACCCTGTACAGGGTCTCTATGAGTTGGAATTGACTCCACGGCACACAACAACTATATATTAAAACAATGTATGTATATATATATATATACTTGTTGTTGTGAAGTGCTGTCGAGTCGGTTCCGACCCATAACGACCCTGTATAGGGTTTTCGAGGAGCAGCTGGTGAGCTTGAACAGCGGACCTTGCAGTTCAAAGGCTTTTGCATTCTGGTACATTAACCCACAGCGCCACACCAGGACTATCTATCTATCTATCTATCTATCTATCTATCTATCTATCTATCTATCTATCTATCTATATTATGCACACACACAAGTTCTTATTCTTGTCCAGTGGTTACAATATTTGCCTTTATTTTTATGATTTTGATTATAGCTTGTTGTCTAGGTCAGTGGTTCAAACTCACTAGTTTAAATAAATATGTACACATGTAAGTTATTTATTTATATAGACTAACTAGTTGCTGTTGTTGTTAACTGTAGTTGAATCATTTCCAACTCACAGCCACCCTGTATAGGGTTTCCAAGGATCAGCTGGTGGGTTCCAATACTGTTAAGCAGTAAGAGTCTGAACCAAATTAATGGCATTTAACAACAACAAGGGGGATAGAATCTTGAAGTCTTACTGCTTCTTAAACCATCTTGGGGAAAAAAATAAGTCTTGGATCAGTCATCCTGATTTTTAATCCTTTCATCTCCCCATTTCCATCTAGTTCCAGCAATTACTGATTCTTTCAAGATGTGGTTTGGGGTAGGGCTGGGACAGGGAGAGTAGTTTCTGAAGTACAAAATAAATTGCTTGTCAACTCCCCATTGCCAATTTAGGATTTATCTTCTTGGGTCGGCTAAGTCATGCATCTGTTCTCCAGCTTTTCATCTTCTTTTAGTAGTTATAATTTTTTTTGCTTTTCTTTATTTGTTAATTATCATTTTAATGAGGTTTCAGGTGGGATGCCATCCTTGTTTTGCCTATTCCACTTGTATCATCACACCAGTTGGCTTTCTTTTTTCTCATTTACCTTTCTGTCTGTCATGCCTTTAAGATTACTGCTCTGATTCTCTTTCTTGTTGAAAATAAACATACACCTAACAATCTGTTTTTTTCTTCCCAATCTAACAAATGCAGACTTTGGCAAAACTAAGTATAGTGGCAATTTCTCCACTTGGATTTGTGTCTTGGGAAATTTTGGTTTCTTGGAAGTGTGTGTAGATAATAGAATTTATGTGTTTAATTGTGTCAAGAAATCAAACAACATATTGTATTAGGTAAATATGCTATAAAAGACTTCTTTAAAGTTATAAAGAGCAAAGATGTCACTTTAGGAATTAAGGTGCACCTGACCAAAGTCATGATATTTTCAATCACTTCATGTGAAAGATGGAGAATGAATAAGGGAGACCAGAGAAGAATTGATGCATTGGAATTACGGTGTTGGAGAAGAATATTAAAAGTACCATGGGCTGCCGGAAGAACAAACAAATCTGTGTTGGAAGAAGTACAGCCAGAATGCTTCTTAGAAGTGAGGATGCTGAGATTTTGTGTCTCATACTTTGTCATATGGTCATGAAGAACCAGTCCCTAGAGAAGGGCATCATGCTTGATACAGTGGAGGGTCCAAGAAAAAGAGGAAGCCCCTCAATACGATGGACTGACACAGTGGCAGCAGCAATGGGTTCAAACATAACAGTAATTGCGAGGATGGTGCAGGACCAGGCAACATTTTGTTCTGTTTGTAATGTTGCTATGAATCAGAACTAACTCGACAGCAGCTAACAACAGTAACAGTATCAACTCTGGCTTTATGAGGAATCATCAAAAACTATAAAATTAGTAAAATCTATACAACATAATTCATTTACTTTCTTCCAATCCAAATCTAATAAAAAGATGGTAGAACTGCAAATTCTTCAACTTAACTTGAATTTTCTTTTCTCTACATTTATCTTCTAGGTGAGAGTAAGAAATTCAGAGACAATGATTCTATCAGGAATCTAGTGAAGTGCCGTTGAGTCAGTTCC
>NW_006408699.1:5752494-5769250 GCF_000296735.1 Chrysochloris asiatica
AGAGAGATATAAATGACAAAAAGGAATCATGTTTCAAATAATGACATTAAGACACTAAGATGTCTTGTATCCGATAAAAAGTAAATGATGTTCTGACTTTACTTAGTAAAAAGGAACAGTGACCTTAGACATTTCTGGAAGCAATGAGAATGGAACATAAAGAGAATTTGGGGCTAGTCATAAGCCCTTAACGAGACTATTCTATTCTCAATTCTATTTTTATTTAACTGTACAGAAGTAAATAAATGAACAATTGACCAGAATATTTAACTAGGGAGTGTACTTAATATGAAGAAGCTGAGTCTACAAAATTGTAGACAATGATTGTAGACTTTAGTGTACATCACCAGTGACAAACTATTTTTCGCCAAAATCTGTTTAAATAATTGACTTTCAGTTGCTTTCTCATATGAAACTCCAGAATCGCAATGAATCATGGAAAATCAATATTTCATATGACAATTTTAAAAATCCTAAGAAACCACTCTTGAGCTAGACCCTCTCTGAGCTCTGACAGACCCAAACCTGTGTGAAACATACTGCCAGTCTTTTGTTGTTGTTGTTGTTAAGTGCTATTGAATCTTTGCTGTTGTTGTTAAGTGCTGTCGAGTGGATTCCGACCCATAGCGACCCTGTATAGGGTTTCCAAGGAGCAGCTGGTGAGCTTGAACCACCAACCTTGCAGTTCAAACGACTTTGCAGTCTGACGCATTAGCCCACAGCGCCACACCAGGACTCCTTAAGGGCTTACAAAGTAGTCAATGAAAGAGAAATTGTATGCAAATGTCAGGATGAGGTAGAAAGGTACAAGCCAGGCAGATGGTAGGGATGTTATTGTTGTTGTTAAGTGCCGTCGAGTCTGATCCGACCCATAGCGACCCTGTACAGGGTTTCCGAGGCTGTAAATCTTTACGGGAGCAGAATGCCTCATCTTTCTCCCGCGGAGCGGCTGGTAGTTTCGAACTGCTGGCCTTAAGGTTCGCAGCCCGATTCGTAACCACTACGCTACCAGAGCTCCTTAGGGATGTTATTAGTGTTAGAATAATATAGATAAGTCAGGCTGACTTCATTCTGGAAGTAGATCTACCAGACTAGAGAAGAAATGAATTAAATTGGTTTTTGCGTACACTTCTTAGTTCATCCTTTGATCATGTATGGTAGGAGCCCAGGAGAATAATTTAGGTGCAGAGTTAGAATACAGTGGCAACTCATCAGTCATTCTTCAGAAACCCTACACAGGGTTGCTGTTGTTGTTGTTGTTGTTAAGTACCATGGAGTCGGTTCCGACTCATAGTGACCCTGCCTAGGGTTTCCGAGGCTGTAAATGTTTATGGGAGCAGAACGCCTCATCTTTCTCCCGCGGAACCGCTGGTAGTTTCGAACTGCTGACCCTGAGGTTAGCAGCCCGGTTGCTAGGAGTCAGAAATGACTTCACGGAACTTAACAACAACAACCAGTGAGCATATTCTAATTTACTGCTTGGGTTTCTCATATTTCAAGCTTATATTTCATATATACATATATATATGCAATATGTAACTTAATACACTTATGAAAATGTATGCCTAGGCTTCTTCCAGTGACAGAAACCCATCTTAAACTATTTTAAGGAAAAAAAGTTCTATTGACCTAAGTGATTAGAAAGTTAATTGTAGAAAGGGTCAGGTATGAATGGATCAACATGTTCAGGAAATGTGATCAGGAATTAATTTCTCTTCATCACTTGGCTCTGCTTTCTTCTATGTTTGACCTTTAAGCAGGCTTCTTCCACATTGTGAGAACTGTAATTATTGACTCGAGTTTTACATGGCCCGCATAACTTTCCATCTCAGAAACTTGTTGTTGTCTTTGGGTTTAGTTGAGTTGATTTTTGTCTCAGAGACCCAAATGTGACAGAGTAGAGCTTCCTTGTAATGTTTTATAGGCTGTAATCTTTACAGGAACAGATAGAGTGGTCTTTTCTCCTCTGGAGCCACTGTGTGGGTTTCAACTGCCAACCTTTTGATAGGCAGCTGAGCAGTTCACCACTGCATCATCAGCATACCTTATCAGAAAATGAGAGAAACTTGATTCTTAGACAACATATATAAGAAGTTTCTGAGAGGAACCAATAATTACTGATGATTAATCACATGGGATAAGGGAGGAGCAGTTAATCAGTGAAAAGGTGTACTTGGAAGAGAAAGACAGAGACAACAAATGCTGTTAGCAACCTGGCATTACTTGTTTTAACTTGATTTATGTCAATAAGCAATGCAATGTGGTTGTTCCTCGAGTTTCAGATGTATCTAGTAAGAGTCATTGATTTAACATGGGCATAAATGTAAAGGGCTGGAGTTGGGAATAGTACACTTCTTAGATCTGAATCATCCCATCTTCTACATGTTTCCCACACTCAAGGACCTCACTCTTGGGCATAAATTATTCCTAGGGGACCTAGGATCTATTAGGACCATTAATAAATATTATATAATTATTTATAAGGCACTCTGGTAGCATAGTGGTTACGAATTGGGCTGCTAACCTCAAGGGCAGCAGTTTGAAACTACCAGCTGTTTCGTGGGAGAAAGATGAAGCTTTCTGCTCCTGTAAAGATCTACAGCCATGGAAACCCTGTACATGGTCACTGTGAGTCGGAACAGACTCCACGGCACATAACAACAACAACAATGATGATTTATAATTAATTCACAGTGGATTATAAGATTTTTTTTAAACTCTTTTGTAAACCATGGTACGTAGAAGTACCACTTAGGTTTTTTACTTCTGGGTTTCATTGGAAGTCTTTGTATCCCATGTACAGTATATGCTGACATCCGGATGGGGAACTGCATAACTCATAAAACAGAAAGAAGTTTATTGGTGATGAATTGCTGTATTGAGAGGTTTTTGTATGAAGTGGTGCATCTTGGAGGAGTGATTGTGTAAAACTTTTGTCTCTTAAAGTTTCTCTATAATGAGATTAAGCTTTATGTATTTACCCATTTTTCCAAAAGTTTCACTAAAAAAACTAAAATTGCTAAGATATGGAAATTTTTCCCATTCTTCAATCCACCAAGGTCCACTGGATGTATGTGCACACATATTTATGAAAACCTAACAACATTTTTTTTAAATGTTCAATGATACAACATGCATACAATAAAAAAATATATAATGCAAAATCTTATATATAAAATATAATTTGGTAACGATAGGGTCAACGATTTTAGTCTATTAATGCTAATGTGATAATGAAAGGCGTGGCTATCCAGATATGTTCAACAGGACATTAGGATTCTTCCCAGGCCTTTCATTCATTTAGCACACGTTGTTTGTGTAAACACATGATAGTTTCCTGAGCACCCATACCATCAGTTTTACATTCAACAAATCATACACTTTGTTTCATTACAATGATTATAATACCCTCCATGTTTCATCAATTAACAGTATTTCTCTCTATTCACTTTAGCTTTAAAAAAACAAAACCAAAAAACACTCAGGCACATATAATGATTTACACCTCCAAAGGACACATTCTGCAAGTCTGCCTCCTGGCCACCAGCTCTTAGTCCCTCTCTTCCCATGAATCTAGAGTCCTCAGCCGCTCTCCCTCCCCATGACCCCATCTCTGCTTCTATCTCTGGTGTAGCTGCTTCTCTGGATAAGGTCTCACATTCTGCTTGTGCTCTTCTCCCTTGATGGTCCTAGGATCCTCTGTTTCTGGATTGTAAGATTAACCACTCCCCTGTTTTTGTTACAAAACTTCTACCTTTACAATTGTGACAGTCGCAATTAGTCATGATAACAATGATTTACTATTGAATCATACAAATCTTATCCCCATCTCTTTTCACCTCAGTGGGGACTTATTCTTCCCCCCCATAATCTTAAAGTAAACTCCCTCTTGAAACCTTGTAAACCAGTCACTTCATGCCTTTAGCACCCTCTCATTTTAGGTAGCCAATGTCTAAATTGCCGGTCCCTATCTACCCTGTGTACAGAGGGGATAGCATTGATACTTCATGTGGATTTCTTGCTTCTGCTACAAATTCCCTGGTTGTAAGCCTTCCAACCTTCTAAATATTCTTTTATATATGTTTCAGAGTTCTGACACCATCCCCTGAGCCTGCTTGGTCCGGTATTCTGTTTTGTTGCTGATGGGGTTCCTCACTGCATATCTACCCAATCCACCATCCCTATAATCTTTTTTAGACTTATTAATTTATTTCTGAAAATCGGAAGCATAGGGAACTATACTTACTGAGGTTCAGACTGCATGACCTTAGTAGCTTGAACTTTACAACCAAATATGAATCCTATATCAGGAGGAATAAATACTTTCTACAAGCAATTGGTTCAAAATACAGGTAGAAGATTGAATGAAACCTGGAGACCTGCAAGAGTTGAAAGGGCAAGGCATGTTTTGGGGACATGAGGGACATGAAACACCCTTCAGATCACGCTATTAGATTTCCATTTAGTTTGTCTATAAAATAAATTTATTCTGAGTATTTTTTGAGCCCAAGAATGGCTATGAGAGACAAATGATGCCAGTCAGAAGCAGTTACTGTTTTATTACATGCCTCAGTGCTTCATTTTATTGTAATGACAAATACATCCCCATTCTTCCTTTACCCACCCTACTGTTTCTGATTTCTTTTCCACTAAAGCTGCAATTTGTACTAACAACTCTGAGGGTGAGGGATTTGGAGGATTGTAAAAAAAAAAAAGGCATTTGCGATCTGTAATTTGTTTTGATGGTTTCAAAATGAAAAAAAAAGAAGTCATATAAAACAGGATGATTTTTCCATTGCTTTTGAGACGTCACATGGAGGACAATTCCTGGAACCTTGTAGACATCATATTGAACAATGGGACAGAGTGATAGTGCTTGTTCCAATAAAAGAATATGTTGATTGTCATCAAACAAAGCCTCCATGTAAATACCAGTAAGCACTATTCACTATCCAGGAAGTTACCTATCAGATGGCAAAGCAATGAATGTCTCCAATAACATACACTCTATCTCTTTAGAGGGAGAAGTATTCACCCTCCCAAAATAAACCAAAATGAAACTCAGAGCCATGGACATGGAGTGCTTGCTGGTTGTGGTAAATGAACAAGCCTGGTGTGTAAACCTAGACAATATGGTAAATCTGATCATCAGCTTCAATATCATGACTGTTGTCACAGTGAAAAAGATTCTGAGAAATTGATTTTGATCATCTGTTTTTGTTGTTGTTGCTTTGCTCAAGATTTTTATTTCACTAACTTTGGGCTCAGATTTCCTTATTAAAGAGGAAAGAAAGTTCTAAATTCATTTACTTATTAATTTGGTAAAAGTACACTTTGGCTTTTGGAACCTGTTGTCGTTGTGGTTAAGGTGCTCTCAAGTCAAATCTGACTCATAGCAACCCTATGCACAACAGAACAAAATTATGCATCCTCAGAATTGTTATATTTGAAACCATTGTTACAGACACTGTGTCAGTACATCTCATTGGTGGTCTTCCTGGTTTTTGCTGCCCCTCAACATTATCATACATGATGGCCTTCTCTAGGGATTGGTTTCTCCTGATGTCTTGTCCAAAGTACTTGAGACAAAATCTCACCATCCTCCTTTCTAAGGAGTATTTGGTCGCACTTCTTACAAGACAGATTTGTTTGTCTTCTGTCAGTCCATGGTAGATTCAGTATTCTTTACCAACACCATAATTCAAAGGAATCAATTCTTCAGTCTCCCTTATTCCTTTTCCAGCCTTCACATGAATATGAAGTGATTAATTACCATCACTTGATCCTTAGTCCTCAAAGTGACACCTTTTCCCAATAAGTGACATCTTGCTATTTAGTATTTTAAGGAGGTATTTTGCAGTGGATTTGCCCAATGCAATTCATTATTTGATTTCTTGGCTGTTGCTGTCATGGGCATTGCTTGTGAATCCAAATAAAATAAATTCCTGACAATATCAATCTTTTATCCATTAATCATAATGTTGCTTATTGGTCCAGTTGTGAGGATTTTTGTTTTCTTTATGTTGAGTTATAATTTGTACAAAAAGCTGGATTACATCTTGATCTTCAAGTCTTAATCATTTTCAGCAAGCAGATTTGTGTAATCTTCATTTTAGGCATTTATGTCTTGCTACAATCCTGATGCCATGTTCTTCTTCATATAGTCGTTTCTCAGCTATGGATGGAGTCCTGGTGTGGTGCTCTGGGACTGCGAGGTTGATTTGAACTGCAAGGTCAGTGGTTCAAACTCACGATTCACTCCTCAGAAACCCTATACAGGGTCACTATGAGTCAGAATTGACTCAATGACACTTAACAACAAAAACAACAATGTTGAAAAGATACAATGTGGATACACATGTTTCCTGGTTTCCATCATCCCTTCGTTCTGTTAGAACAACTAACTGCCTCTTAATCTATGTACACGTTCTGCATGAGCACAATTAAGTGCTCTAGAATTCATATTTTTCAGTTATCCACAATTTATTATGATTCACACAGTTGAATGTTTTTGCATAGTGTATAAAACACAGGTAAATGCTTTTCTGGTATTCTCTGCTTTTAGTCAAGATCATCAGTATTAGCAATGCTAGTCCTCATTCGTATTCCTCTTTTGAATCTGGCTTCAATTTTATCAGTTCCCTGTCAAAGTACTGCTGCAATGTTTTTAAATTGTCTTCAGCATAGTTTTGCTTGCTATGAGATTAATGATATTAATGCTGTTATATGGTTCAACTTCCTTTGGAATGTGCACAAATATGGATCCCTTTCAGTCAATTGGCCGGATAGCTAGCTTGCAAATTTCTTGGCATATATAAGTGAATGGTTTTCTGTAATTTCCTGGCACCTAATTTTTTGCCAATGCCTTCAGTGCAGCTTGGACTTTTCCTTCTGATCAGTTCTTGATTACATGCTACCTCCTGAAGTGGTTGAAGGTCAACCAATTATTTTTGGTACAGTGACTTTGTGCATTCCTTTCATCAGTTTTTGATGCTTCCTATTTTATTCAAATTTTTGCCCTATAACCCTTTAATTAGTGTAGTGGTTACGAATCAGGCTGTGAACCAAAAGGTCAGCAGTTCGAAACTACCAGCTGTTCTGCGGGAGAAAGATGAGGCTTTCTGCTCCCGTAAAGATTTACAGCCTCGGAAACCCTGTTCAGGTTCCCTGTCGCTATGGGTCGGAACCGACTCGACGGCACTTAACAACAACAACAAACCCTTTAGTATTATAACTTGAGACTTAAATATTTTCATTCACTTGAGAAATTCCAAGTGTGTTCTTCCTTTTGGTTTTTAACTCTAGGTCTTTGCATGTTTAACAATAATATTTTACTTTGTCTTCTCAAGTTGTTCTTTGAAGTTTTGTGTTTAGCTTTTTTACTTCATCATTTCTTCCTTTTATTTTAGGTACTCTATGTTCAAGAACAAGTTTTTGTCTCTTTTGACATTCTCTTCTGACAACCATTTTGTTTTGTCTGTCTGTTTAATGACCTTTGCTTTCTTCATGTGTGATTGTTGTTGTTGTTAAGTGCCATTGAGTCAATTCCAAATCAGTAGGTTTTCTGAGGTGCAACTGGTGAGTTTGAACCACCAACCTTGCGGTCCAATGCTTATTTTACAGCACCACACAAATTTAATCCCACAATTCATCTAATCTTTTGTCATTTGTGTAAATGACTCAAATTTATTCTCCATATAATATCTAAATTCAGGTGTGATTTGTTCTGCATTTGGCCAGTGGCCTTGTTCTGACTGATGATATTGAGCTTCTCCATCATCTCATTCTTCAGATGAAGTTTGATCCTATTCCTATGTATTCTACTGGGGAGGTCCATGCATAGTCTCTGTTTATGTTGTTGAAAAGGTATTTGCATTGAATAAGTTGCTGGTCTTGAAAAATACTATCTTGAAATTTCTCATGCCATTTCTATCACCTTGGCAGTATTTTCTAACTTTAGTAATCCAATTACCAGTCATTATTGATGCCTCTTGATTGCATGTTTTATGAGTTTCAGAAGTTGGTAAAATCTTCCATTTCTTTATCTTTAGCTCTAGTGATTGTAGCATAAATTTGAATAATAATTGTATTAACTATTTTTTTCTTGTAGGCATGTGGATATTATTTCATCACTGACAGGATAGTACTGCAGTATAGATCTTGAAATATTCTTTTCAATAATAATATTCTTTTTGATGATGAATATAACATAGTTCCTCTTCAATTTGTCAATTTGTCATTCCTGGTATAGTAGACCATGTAATTCAAAATGGGCATTTCAGTTCACGAATGCCTAGGATATTGGTCTTTATATATTTAATTTCATTTTTGATAATTTCTACTTTTCATTGATTCATATTTAGTACCTTCTATCTTGTAGTAGATATTTACAGTTGTTTCTTCTCAGTTTAAATCATGCCACATTAACAAATGATGTTCCAGATAGCTTTACTCTATCCACATCTTTAAGATTGACTATAGGTTTCAGATGCAGCTTTTGCCTCGCCATAGTTTGACTGCCTTCTAACCTGAGGAACTCATCTTCTAGCGTTGTATCAGACAATGCTCTGCTGCAATTCGTAATGTTTTCATTGGCCACTTTTCCCAGAAATAAGAGCAGCATGTCCTTCTTCCTAGTCTATCTTAGTTTGGAAGCTCCACTGAAATCTATCCATAGTAGGTGATCCTGGTGGTATCTGAAATACTGATGACTTGACTTCCAGCATCACAGTAACACCAAGCCACTATAGTAAAACAAAGTGACAAACAAGTGGTGGATAATAGTCCTAGTCATTCTCAATTTACTGCATAAATGGGGACAGGGATGGTGTAAACACTATGGTTTTAATGTGACCTATTTCAGCCTTTACTAACCCTATTTCTATAGCTTATAAATAATAATTTTGATATAATTTTCTATTTCTCACCTTATCACTGTCCTCATGCAAGATCAAATGAATCAGTTCAAATAAAAATTGTGTCTAAGTAGAAACAGAAAAACAGAAGTGTCTGCATGATTCTAACCTATTCAGGCTCTTCAAATATGAAGCTGGTGATGGGAATTCATTGTAACTGTCTTTTGGCTGGGCAGAGTAGAGATGTTGGCTCAAGAAAGCTTACAAACCTAAATTTTTGTAGTGTTATCTAGCGCTCCTGAATGAGTTGCTGGCCATTATATGGATTTTGGAGATCTGTTGTGGTGCTCCAGATGCTCCTTGGAAACTATTCAGGCTTGCTATGAGTCAGAACACACTTGATGGCACTTAGCAACAACTAGTATATGGATCTAAGATTCTAGGCTATTGCAAATTAGTCTTGTTCTGTGGTTTGTCTAGGGAAGTTTATCTCCACCTCATACAGTTATTGTTGTTGTCAGGTGCCATTGAGTTGGAACCTACTCATAGCAACCCCATGCACAGGAGAACAAAACAATGTCCGATCCTGGGCTAACCCCACCTCCGCTGCCACACTTGACGCCATCAATGATGCCACCTGGCTGATCCATCTCGTTAGGGGTCTTCCTCTTTTTCTCTGACCCTCCATCTTACCCAGCATGACATCCTTCTCCAGTGACTGTTCTCTCTGGACAATATGTCCAAAGTATGAGAGAAGAAGCTTAGCCATCCTGGCCTCCAAGGAACACTCTGGCTGCACTTCTTCCAAAATAGATCTATTGGTTCTTTTGGCAGTCCATGCAACTTTCAGTATTCTCCTCCAACACCACAACTCAAAGGCATCAATTCTTCTACGATCTTCCATATTCACTGTCCAGCTTTCACATCCATATGAGGCTATTGAAAACACAATAGCCTGGGTCAGGCGCACCTTAGTCCTCAAGCTGACATCTCTGTTCTTCAATAGTTTAAAAAGTTCCTGTGCAGCAGATTTGCCCAATGCAATACGTAGGCTGTTCTAATCCAACAAAACTTTACAAATGAGTAGAATTTAATGCTTTTTTTTTTTTTTTTTTTGCCTTATGAATTCTGTAAAAAGTTTCCAGCTCAGCAAACATCCTCAGAGTACTTGCTATGGGGTAGGTCCTGAATTAGCCCTCATTATTTCATTTACTCCTTACAATTGCCCTGCAGGAGAACAATTATTATACTCCATTTACAGACAAGGAAGCTGGACTTAAAGGAGGTAAGTATTCTAATTACTGCAACATTCTGCATTGTTTTGTGACTGGATAAATTTATTCACTGCCAGGAAATTAATTTATTCATTGTCAGAACATAAAATAAAACAATTAATATATAGTAGACCAGGTGCCGTGTTCAGTGTTCAGGATACAAAGATACAAAGATAAAAGAGAGAGATGACTAGACAGCTGCTGTCTCTTCCACTCTGACCCCTGGCTATGTTATGCACAACAGAACAAAATATCACCTTATCCTGGTCATCCAGGTGGCAGTTGGCATGTCCAAGTGCATTCTTGAGGATACCTTGCCAGTCCATCTCACTGAATGTCTCCCTCATCCTCAATGGCCCCATACTTCACCAACACTATAACCTCCTCCGGGGTTTGCTCTCTCTTGATGACATGTCCAAATCACCTGCCTGGTAGTTTGTCATATTTCAGCTTCTTGTGTGTTGCTGTGATGCTGGAAACTATGCCATCAATATATTCACTGATCACTTATCAATATGGTTAGGTTTCAAAAATCAGGTCATTATGGGAAAATTGTCATTGTGCAAAAATGAAATACGATGACTACATCAGATTAAACAAATGGAGAAGTACTGCATCATTATATAACTGCCAAATTACAGAGAATCATGACCCAGCCAAGCTGCCATACATATAACCTTCACCATTACGGGCAGCATTACTCTTGCTTGACACCTCAGCATTTGTTACTGACAAATGTATGTTGTTAATGTGCAAGATAGCTAAATAGTAGATTGGTTACTTTTTCTGTATGTGCAAAATGTTGGATGGTGAAATAGTTGGTAAGTGAGGAGTATGTGTATTTCAAATTTCAGCAAGGCCTAAGGTAAAGGAATTACTGCTTTTTCCTCATGGACCTGCATTTCATGTGGGTAGAAATGGATTTTAACTTTTGTTACTAGATTGAACTCTTTTACTGCTTTTAGTTGGTATTAAGGGTGTATTTGCTCTGACACATCTCGAGTAGGACTTGTGAGAAGTGGTTGGGCAGAATCTTTGTGCTTTGGAAGTTTATACTTCCTAAGAGTTGTAATAGACATAGAGATATCTGAGCAGCTGTGTGAGTAATAATAAATGTGCTCATTAACTACAGTAGCTCACTAATTCAACAATCTTGAATTTTGAAAAACAACATCTAACCAATAAATAAAAATCAGATTCTAAACACCCAAAATAGAAGTCACTGAGCCTGTACTAAAGCTAATTTACTTTATTAACAGAAATACAATTTAGGCTTCACTTTGAACCCAAAGTAACCTACTTATTATTTTATTGGGGGCTGATTCTATCCATTCTAACTTGGGGGTAGCCTAGGAAATGTTAATGTACACACAAAAGCATTTGAAACAATCACATTTAATTTGAATTTCCCATGAAGAGTGTGATTAAACTTAATAGCTAGTTTTAAAAATCACTATACCTTTAATTTAAAATAACTATCCCTTACCCTTACTCAACTTCAATTGGTTTATGTAAACTGACAAAACTGTAGTGTGCTCTAAGAGCTTCCATCCACGATCAAGAAAGCAAACAATGTATTGCATTAAGCAAATGGGCTGCTCAAGACCTCTTTAAAATGTTCAAGTGCAAAGATGTCAGTTTTAAGGACATCTTACTCAAGTCATGGTATTTTCAATAGCCTCATATGCACGTGATTGTTAGACAATGAATAAGGAAGACCATAGAAGAGCTGATGCAATTGCACTATGGTGTTGGAGAAGACTATTAAAGGTACCACGGACTGCCAGAAGAACAAGCAAATCTGTGTTGAAAAAAGTGCAACCAGAATGCTCCTTGGAAGCCAAGATGGTCAGACTTTGTCTCTCATATTTTGGACATATTATCAGAAGGGAATAGTCTCTGTAGAAGGACATCATTCTTGGTAAAGTGGAGGGTCAGTGAAAAAGAGGACAAACCCCCACTGAGATGAATTGGTTCAGTGACAGCAGCAATGGGCTCAAGCATAGTAGCAACTGTGAGGATGATGTAGGACTAGGCCGTGTTTTGTTCTGTTTTACATAAGTCTCTCTGGGTCAGGATCACCTCGATGGCACCTAACAACAACAAAGTCAGTTTATATAAATATATGTGGCATCCAGGTGTGGCACTATAGGATAAGTTGTGCACTGCTAACAGCAAGGCAATTCAAACCCAACAGCTGCTCATCAGAAACCCTACATACAGGGTCGCTATGAGTCAGAATTGACTCAATGGCACTTAGCAACACCATAGTTACTTTATTGTGGTAAATATATATCTGTTTGTGTGTATATTGTTGTTCTTGTTAGATGCTGTTGAGTTGTTTCAGACTCATAGCAACCCTGTGCACAACAGAACAAAACATTGCCCAGTCTTGCACCATCCTCACATTCCTATTTACGCTTGAGCCCATTGCAGCTGCCACTGTGACAATCCATCTTGTTGAGGGTCTTCCTTTTTTTCACTGACCCTCACCTTACCAAGCATGATATCCTTTTACTAGGATTGGTCCTTCCTTATAATATGTTCAAATTTTGAAAGATGAAGTCTTGACATTCTGGTTTCTAAAGAACATTCTGGTTGTATTTCCAACACAGATTTGTTTATTCTTCTGGAAGTTCATAGTACTTTTAATATTCTTCTCCAACATCATAACTCAAATGCAACAATTCTTCTAGGGTCTTCCTTATTCATTGTCCAACTCTCACATGCATATGAGGCATTGAAAATGCCATGACTTGGATCAGGTGCACATTAGTCCTCAAACTGACATCTTTGCTCTTCAACACTTTAAAGAGGTCTTATGTAGCAGAGTTGACTAATGCAATACAACATTTGATTTCTTTAATGCAGCTCCCATGAGTCTAGATAGTGGATCCAAGCAAAATGAAATCCTTGAAAACTTCAATCTTTTCTTCATTTATTATGTTATTTATTCATCCAGTTGTGAGGATTTTTGTTTTCTTTACATTCAGGTGCAATCTATACTGATGACTGTTGTCTTTGATCTTCACCAGTAAGTATTTTAATTTTCTTTGCTTTTAGCAAGCAAGCTTGTAATATCTGCATATCACAAGTTGTTAATAAGTTTCCCTCCAATTTTTCTTGAATTACTTGCTCAGCCTACAGATTGAATAAATATGGTGAAGGAATATAAGCCTAGTGCCCACCTTTCCTGATTTTCAAACATTCAGTGCCCTCTTGTTCTGTTTGAATGACTGCCTCTTGGTCTCTGTACAGGTTCCTCATGAGCACAATTAAGTGTTCTGGAATACTCTTACTTCTCACTGCTATCAATAGCTTGTCATAATCTACACAGTCAAAAACCTTTGCACAGTCAATAAAGCACAGGTAAACATCTTTCTGGTATTCTCTGATTTCAACCAAGATCCATCTGACTTCCACAATGGTATCTCTCATTCCACTTCCTCATCTGAATCCAGCCTGAACCTCTGGCAGTTCCCTTTGAATGTATTCTTGCAGCTTTTTTTTAATTACCTGTAGCAAAATTTTGCTTCCATATTGCGTTAATGATATTGTTTGATGATTTAGGCATTCTGTCGGGAATATATACTTACTTTATTATGTTGTTCTTGTTGTTAAGTGCCATGGAGTCAGTTTTGACTCATGGTGACCCTGTATAGAGTTTCCTAGGAGTGGGTGGTGAGCTTGAACCACTGAAGTTGCAATTCAAACCAACGTTCAGTCCAGCACATTGACCCACAGTGCCATATCAGGACTCCTTTACAGTAAGAAAATGCATATATATTCTTTGGCATAGACCAATAAAGTTAAGTGTCCACACAACTGGAACAAAGTTAGACTGTATGTGAATAATTTCAATCAGGACTTAATTTAACCTTTAATTCCTGATATCCCACTCTCATCCATGATTAGTTCTCTACACGTATTTTGTTGTTGCTTGGTGCCATCAACATAGTCCCGACTCATAGCGACACTATGCACATGAGAACAAAGCACTGCTTGGTCTTTCTTCAGAATCAAAATGAGGACTGGTGCCTCCTGACAACATGTCCAAAGGACAAGAAATGGAGTCAAATAATCCTCATTTCTAAGGATTGTACTTCTTTCAAGATATTTGTTCTTCTGGAAGTCTTTGGTGTTTCAATAGTCTTTGCCAACACCATAATTCAAGTACATCAATTATTTTCACGTTTTCCTTATCCATTGTCCATGGTTCACATTCATGTGAGGCAAACAAAAATACCAGGGCTTGGGTCAGGTATACCTTAGTTCTCAAAGAGACATCATTGCTCTTTAACACTCTAAAGAAGTCGTTTGCAGCAAATTTGCATAATGCAATAAATAACTGATTTTTTAAATTGAAAACTCAGGTGTAGTAAAGAACATGTAGAACACATTCATTCTGTCATTAATAACTGGAATTTAAAAAAAATCTGGACATGAAAATCTTCTAGTTGCTTGGGAAGTTTAATCTTTTTCACTAGTGAAAACGATAGAACATGTCATTGCTATTGTTGTTAAGTGCCATCAAATTGATTACAACTCATAGTGACCCTATATAGGGTTTCTGAGGAGCATCTGGTGAGCTTGAACCACTGACTTTGTAGTTCAAACAAACTTGCAGTTCAGGGCATTAACCCACAGCACCATACAAGGAATCCTAATAAACTCTATTCATTACATAAAATAATTTTGTTTCAGTAAACTCCTTTTGAGTTTTCTCTTGGGTAAGGAGGAAGCTTGGTGGCACAATATTTAAAGTTCTCTACTGCTAACCCAAAAGTTGGTAGTTTGAATCCAACAGCTGCTTCAAGGAAGAAAGATGTGATTGTCTATTTGTATGGAGATTTCAGTCTTGCAAACCCTCTGGGGCATTTCTGTTCTGTCCTATAGGATCACTATGAGTCAGAATTGACTCAACAGCAACAGCTTTGAGAGTAAGGAGTTTAGATTATGAAGTACCCAGAGGATTTCATTAGAAGGTAGTTTCCATTATAAGCAGGGTATCAAACTACCTATTTTGATTTTGAGCAAAATTCAAACTTATGGGCAAAATAAGTTCTCCCTTGGGGAAAGGCAGATGCCTGGAAAAGGTGCATTAATAACTATTTAGAGTAACTGTTTATGATTCATGAGCTAAACGGGACTATTTTCCAGTGGTTCACCAAACCATCTGCAAATTAGCCTGACACCGGGCTTCAAAAATATGAATATTTTGTTTTAAATTTCTGAGTTAAAATTAAGATTATTTTCAAAATTCAATTTGAAATCCAAGTTGTGTTATTTTACTTATAAGTGCCTTAGCAAGCATTCCTTTCCATTGAAATATGAAGGATTGACCACAGGTTAATTTTAGCATAGGAACTCTGACACATGGCAAACAAATAAATAATGTTTGAGTGTACTGAGTAGATAACACAGTGGAAAACAAGCATCATTGGTAAATCCAAAAAGAAATCATATTTAAAGTAACTGAACATTATGTAGCTACCAAATGTCCTCATCTGTCACTTTGCCACTGTGTAGGCGTATGCCTTGCTGTGCTGCTGGAACCTAGGCCACAGTATTTCAAATGCCATTGGGATCATGCATGGTGGACAGATTTCATTGATGCTTCCAGACTAAGATAGGCTAGGGAAAATAATGTGGCAGTCTGCTTTTGAATAGAAAAGGCCAGTGAAAATCTTATGAATAGTTGCTGAATACTGTCTGATACAAAGTCAGATGAATCCTTTGGGTTAAAAGACACTCAAAATTCAGCTATGGAAGAGCTACCTCCTCAAAGTAGACTCAACCATAATGACATGGATGGAGTAAAACTCTCGGGAGCTTCAATTACTGATGTGACACAACTCAAAATGAGAAAAACAAAACAAAACAAAAACAGTTGCAAACATCAATTATAACCAGAATGTGGAATGTCCAAAAATGAGAAGTCAAAAATGAAATGGAATGCATAAAAATCAATATCCTAGGAATTGGATTTAGAGCTAAATCAGACTCATACTGGCCACTTAAAATCAGAGAATCCTATGGCCTACTGTACTAGGAACGACAAATAGAAAAGTAATGGCTTCACATTCATCACCAAAAAGAACATTTCAAGATCTAAACTGAAGTGCAATGCTGCTAATGGTAGGATAATATCCTTCTACGTATAAGAAAGATCAATTAATGAAACTATTATACAAATTTATGTACCAACCATTGAAGTTAAAGAGGAAGAAATGAAGGATTTCTATTAATGGAAGTCTGAAATTGTTCAGACATGAAGTCATAATGCATTGATATTTGTTGGTGAATGGAATGCAAAAGAAGAAAAATCAATAATAAGAAAATAATGCTGTGGTGATAGAAAAGACCCTAGAGATAGCATGATAGAATTTTGCAAGATCAATGATGTATTCATTGCAAATGCACTGTTTTCAACAATATAAATGTGGACTATACATATGGACCACTGCTTGTCTGCCAGTTTGTTGTACTGTGATGGCTTGTGTGTTGTTGTGATTCTGGAAGATATGTCACGGGTATTTTAAATACCATCAGGGTCACCCACGGTTGACAGGTTTCCAGATGAAGACAGACTAGGACGAAGGAGTGACAGAATACATCTGAATATTT
>NW_006408699.1:5769525-5791610 GCF_000296735.1 Chrysochloris asiatica
AAAAATGGAATGCATAAACATTAACAGCTTAGGCATTAATGAGTTGAAATGGATTGGTATTGGCCATCTTGAATCTGACAGTCACATGGTTTTCTATGTTGGGAATATCAAATTGAAGAGGAATGGCTTTGCATTAATCATCAAAAAAGAAGATATTAAGATCAGTCATGAAGTACAATGCTATCTGTGATAGGATAATATTTATACACCTATAGGGAAGACCAGTTAATACCACTATTATTCAAATTTATGCACCAAACGCTTAAGGCAGTGATCATGAAATTGAAGAATTCTAACAACTTTTTCAGTCTGAAATTGATCAAACCTGCAATCAAGATGTATTGATAATTACTAGAGATTGGAATACTGAGGTTGGAAATAAAAAGGAAGAATCAGTTGGAAAATATGGCCTTGGTGATAGAAATGATGCTGAAGATCACATGATAGAATTTTGCAAGACCAATGACTTGTTCATTGCAAATACCTTATTTAAACAACCTAAAAGATGGTGACACATATGGACCTCACCAGATGGAATACGCAGAAATCAATTGACTATATCTGTGGAAAGAGACAGTGGGAAAACTATATATCATCAGCCAAAACAAGGCCAGAGGCAGACTGTGGAACAGTGGAACGCATATGTAAATTCAGGCTGAAGCTGAAGAAAATTAAAACAAGTCCATGAGAACCAAAATATGACCTTGAACATATTCCACCTGAATTTAGAGACATCTGTAGAGCACATTTGATGCATTAGACACTGAAGACTGAAGATCAGAAGAGTTGTGGGATGATATCAAGGATTTCACACAGGAAGAAAGTAAAAGGTCACTAAGAAGACAAGAAAGAAGGAAAAGACCAAAACAGATGTCAGAAGCGACTCTGAAACGTCCTCTCCATCATAAAGATGCTAAACTAAGTGGAAGAAGTGAGGAGATATAACAGTTGAACAGAAAATTTCAAAAGTCAGTTTGAGAAGGCAAAGTAAAATATAATGAAATGTGCAAAAACCCGGAGTTAGAAAACCCAAAGAGAAGAACATGTTCAGTATTTCTCAAGCTGAGGTAACTGAAGAAAAAACTCAAACGTCAACTTGCGGTACTGAAGGTTTCTATACGAGGCAAAATATTAAATGGTGCAGAAAACATCAAAAGAAGATGGAAGGAATACACAGAGTCACTTCACCCAAAAGAAATGGTTGATGATCAAGAGCCAATAATACTGAAGGAAGAAATCCAAGGTGCATTGAAGTCACTGGCAAAGAACAAGGCACTGGGAATATGTGAATACAAATTGAAATCTTTCAATAAACTGATACAGCCCTGGAGGAACTCACTCATCTATGCCAAGAAAATTGGAAGACATCTACCTGGCCAACTGACCGAAAGATAGTCATATTTGTGCCCATTCCAAAGAGAGGTGACCCAACAGAATGAAGAAATCATCAGACAACATCAATGATATCCCAAGCAAGTAAACTTTTACTAAAGAGAAAAAACAGTTGCAACCATACCTTGACAGAGTACTTCAAGAGGTTCAAGCTGGATTCAGAAGAGGATGTGGAATGAGGGATATCATTGTTGATGTCAGATGAATCTTGACTGAAAGCAGAGAATGCCAGAAAAATGTTTACCTGTGCTTTATTGACTACAAAAAGGCTTTTGATTGTGTGGATCACGACATGCTATGAACAACATTGCGAAGTATGAGTATTCCAGAACACTTACTTGCGCTCATGAGGAACCTGTACATAGAACAAAAGAACACTGAATGATTTAAAATTAGAAAAGTTATGTGCCAGGCTTGCATTCTTTCACCACACTTACTCAATTTGTATGCTGAGCAAATAATCCGAAAAACTGGATTATATTTAAAAAAAACAACAACAACAGCCTGGCATCAGGATTGGAGGAAGACTTCTTAACAATCTGCCATATGTAGATGATACAACCTTGCTTGCTGAAAGAGAAGAGGACATAAAATACTTTCAAGATCTAAGATCACAGTCTTTGGTATGGATTGCACCTCAGTGTAAAGAAAACAAAATTCCTCACTACTGGACCAATAGACAACATCCATGTAAATGGACAAAAGACTGAAGTTTTCAAAGACTTCATTTTTCTCAGATCAGTCATCAACACTCATGGAAGGAGTAGTCAAGAAATCAAGTGATGTATTACATTAGACAAGTCTGCTGTACAAGACATTTTTAAAGTGTTCAAGAACAAAGATGGTGCAAGCCATGGTATTTTCAGTAACCTCATATGCATATGAAAGTTTGACAGTGAATAAGGAAGACCATAGAAGAATTGATGCATTTGAGTTAATTCTGTTGTTGTTGGAGAAGAATATTGAAAGTACCATGAACTACTAAAATAACAAAGAAATCTGTTGGAAGAAGTGCAGCTTGAGTGCTCCTTGGAAGCCAGGATGGCCAGACTTCTCTCATAATTCAGACATATTATAAGGAGGCACTAGTCACTGGGGAAGGATATCATGTTTGATAAGACAAAGAGAAAGACCCCCAACGAGATGGATTGTCACAGTGGTGGCCGCAATGGGCTATCAAGTAGAAACAATTGTGAAGTTGGACCAGGACCAGGCAGTGTTTTGCTCCATTGTGCATCGGGTTGCTGTGAGTTGGTACTGACTTGATGGCACCTAACTGCAACAAAATATATGTGGGTCTCACTGAATGGAACATACAAATACCAAATAGACTACAGCCCAATAATGAGAAAATGGATAGCATCAGTCAGAACAAGGCCAGAGGCCTACTGTGCATATTCAAGTTGGAGCTATAGAAAATTAAAACCAGTCCACGAGAGTCAAAAGATGACCTTTATGGATTACACATCCACATAAAGAAAACAAAAATTATCACAACTGGACCAATAAGCAACATCATGATAAATGAAGAAAAGATTGAAGTTGTCAAGGAGTTCATTTTCCTGGGACCCACAATCAGCACCCATTGGAGCAATAGTCAAGAAACCAAACAACTTATTGCATTGGGCAAATCTGCTGAAAAAGACCTTTTAAAAATGTTCAAAAGCAAAGATGTCACTTTGAAGACTAAGGTGTGCCTGACCCAAGTCATGGTATTTTCAATCACCCCATATTTTGTGTCCAGTATGTGGAAGCTGGAAAGTGAATAAGGAAGACCAAAGAAGAATTGATATCCTTTAATTATGGTGTTGGTAAAGAATATTTAATATGTCATGCACTACCTGAGAAAGGAACAAATCTGTCTTGGAAGAAGTACAATCAGAATGCTCCTTAGAAGCAAGAATGACCACCCTTTGTTTCATGTACTTTGGTCATGTTGTCAGAAGGAACCAGTCTCTGTAGAAGAACATTGTGGTTGGTAAAGTATAGGGTCAAGGAAGAAAAGAAAAACACTCAACAAGTTGGATTAGTAAAGTGACTGTAACAATAGGCTAAAGCACAGTAACAATTGTGAAGTTGTCACAGCATATTCGGTAGTGTTTATTCTGTTGTACGTTGGATCACTATGAGTAGAAATTGACTTGACCTCACCTAATAACAACCAAATCTCAGGGTTCTTCAGTCCTAAATGCAAATAAAATCTCAATGACTTATAAGGTACAAAAACTTCATGCAATTGTTATTTGTTAATTCCATTTTTCCAAGGATGTTTTGAAGTCCTTTTGCAATAAGAAGAATCATAAGGTAACTATAACCTTATAAAAATTCAAAAACAGAAAAATAAAAAGGTAGCATGATCATCCAGCTTCTACTTCACAGCACTCTCGGCTTCATATCTGGTTTCAATAATCCATTACCATGGCCACACAGAACTCATAACAATACGATTATGGGGTTTATTTGGGAAGTAAGTAGGGTACAGTTCAGGATCAAAACCTACTCATGTGGAAACAGTTCTCCAGTCAGGAAATCCTCTTGTCTGCCATATTGCAGCCACACCTCACTCTTGTCTTCAGCCTCTCAGCCATGTGACCTCTTGGCCTCTGCTTCAATCCATGTGCCTAGAGCCTGCAGGTACTCTGTCTTTTCATGCCACTGCCTCTGCCATCACTTCTGCCATTGCTCTTTTTGTAGGTAGGGATCTCACTTTCCACTCATGCTTTTCCTTCTTGATGGTCCTGGCATCTTCCATCTTTGCTTCTGAAATAGCTCCTTTTAAATCTAGCTGAAGGGTAAAACTAACTAATCATAGCCTAACAGTCCTGTTATTTGCATGGTCCCACCCAATCATTTTGGTGGGAATTAAAAAGACTTTGGACAGAAAAGCCATATCAAGTAAATTAAAGGCACCACATATGATAACCTAATTTCTTTACCTTAAAAATAAACACCCATGTGAAAATTAAATACACTATTTCCATGACTATCTCTCTGCTTATTATACCATGGTGCTTATCATACCATGGTGGCTTAAAATACATAGTACCTATGTATTTTAAATACCTACAGGTCACCCATAGTGAACAAGTTTCAATGGAGCTTCCAGACTAAGACAGACTAGGGAGAAGGGACAGGTGAAGCACTTCTGAATGGATAGCTACTGAAAACCTTATGAATAGCAGCAGCAGAACATTGTCAGATACAGTACAGAAAGATGAGTCCCTTGGATTGGAAAACACTCAGAATACAACTAGGGAAGAGCTGCCTCTTCAAAGTAGAGTTGGTTTAATAACGTGAATGGAGCAAAGCTTCTTGGGACCTTCATTTGCTGATGTGACAGAACTCAAAATGAGAAGAAACAGTTGCAACTATCCATTAATAACCAAAACTTGGAATTTACATTGTATTAAGTGAAAAAAATTGAAAGTTGTCAAAAATGAAATGGTATGCATTTTATCCTAGACACTAGTGAGCTGAAATAGACAGTTATTGGACATTTTGAATCTGACAATCTATGGTTTACTATGCTGGGAACAACAAATTGAAAAGGAATGATGTATTATTCATTTTCACAAGCAGCATTTCAAGATCTATCTTGAAGGACAATGCTGCCTGTGACAGGATCGTATCCATATGTCTACAAGGAAGACCAGTTAATACCATTATTATTCAAATTTAGACACCAACCACTAAAGCCAATGATGGTGAAATTGAAGAAGTATACCAATTAAACTGCAAAGTTGGCATTCAAGTTCACGAGTCACTCCTTGGAAATTCTATATAGGGTCGCTATGGGTCAGAACCAACTCGATGGCAATTAACAATAACAACCAACTTCTTCAGTCTGAAATTAATCAAACATGCAGTCAAGGTGACTGAAATATGAAAGTTGGAAACAAGGAGGAAGGATTAGTAATTGGAAAATACAGCCTTGATGATAGAAACGATGCTGGAGACTATATGATAAAATTTTACAAGACCATCAACTTATTTATTGAAAATATCTTTTTCAACATCATAAACATGTGGAACTCATTAAACAGAATATATTATTGTTGTTGTCTTTAAATGCATTTGAGTCAGTTCCAACTCATAGCGACTCTGTATAGGGTTTCTGAGGAGCTGCTAGTGAGCTTGAACCACTGACCTTGTGGTTCAAACTGACTTTGCAGTCCATGCATTAACCCATAGTGCCACACCACGGGGATCAAACTGACTACATCTGTGAGAAGAGACAATGGTAATGCTCAATATTATCAGCCAAAACAAGTCCAGAGAAAGACTGTAGAACCGATTATCAATTGCTCATATGCAAGTTCAAGCTGAAGTTGAAGAAAATTAAAACAAGTCCACGAGAACCAAAACATGACCTTCAGTATATCCCACTTGAATCTAGAGACGATCTCAAGAAGAAATTTGATGCATTAGACACCAATGACTTCAGACCAGAAGCATTGTGGAATAACATCAAGAACATCATACATGAAGAAAGCAAAAGATCATTAAAGACATGAAACAAAGAAAAAACAGATATGGATGTCAAAAGAGGTTCTGAAACTTTCTCTTGAACACTCAGATGCTAAAACAATTGAACAGACAATATTTCAGAGGGCAGCTCGAGAAGCAAAAGAAATTTTTATAAAGAAATATATAAATTATTATAATGAAATGCTAGAAAACCAAAAGGAAAGAACATGTTCAGCATTTCTGAAGCCGAAAGAACTGAAGAGAAAATTCAATTCTTGGGTTGCAATATTGAAGGATTCTATGGTGTGGTGCTGTGGGTTAATGTGCCAGACTACAAAGTTGTTGAACTGCAAAGTTGGTGGTTCAAGTTCACCAGCTGCTCCTTAGAAGAAACCCTATACAGGGTTGCTATGGGTTGGAACTGATTCGACAGCACTTAACAACAACAACAACAACATGGGAAAACTACTGAATGATACAGGAAGCATCTAAAGCAGTTTTGATACAGTTACTGTATCAAAAATAATTGGTCACTGCTCATCCATTTTAAAAAATTAACATATGAATGAGAACCAATGGTACTGGTGGAAGTAGTCCAAGCTGTATTGAAAATGCTGGTGGAAAACAATGCTCCAGAAATTGATGGAATACAAATGGAAATGTATCAGCAAACAGATGCAGTACTGGAGGCATCTACTTATCTATGCCAAGAAATTTGGAAGATAGCTTCCTGCTCAACCAATTGGAAGAGATTGTTATTTGTGCCTATTCCAAAGAAATGTGACCCATTGGAATGTGAAAATCATCAAACAATGTCATTAATACCACATACAAGTAAAACTTTGCTGAAGATAATTTAAAAATGGCTTCAGCAATCCATTAACAGGGAGCTACCAGCAAGTCAAGCCAGACTGAGAAGAGGATGTGGATTGAGGGATATCATTGCTAATGTCACATGGATCTTGACTAAATGCAGACAATACCAGAAAGATGTTTACTTGTGCCTTATTGACTATGCAAAGGTATTCGACTGTGTGTATCATAACAAACTATGGGTAGTATTGCAAAGAATAGGTATTCCAGGACATTTAATTGTACTCATGAGAAATGTGTACATAGAAAAAGAGACAGACGTTAGAATAGAACAAAGGGATACTGAATGGTTTAAAATCAGGAAATGTGTGCGCTAGGGTTGTATCATTTTATCATATTTATTCAGTCTGTATTCTAAGCAAATAATTTATGAATCTGGATTATATGAAGATAGTACTGGAGGAAGACTCATTAACAACCTTCAATATTGAAATTACACAACCTTGCTTGCTGAAAACAAAAAGGACTTAAAATACTTACTAATGAAGATCAAAGATTATAGACATCAGTATGGATTGCACCTCAATGTAAAGAAAATGAAAATCCTCACTACTGAGTCAATAAATAACATCATGATAAATGGAGACTAGATTGACGTCAGAAACTTCATTTTGCTTGAGTCAGCAATCAATGCTCATGGAAGCAGCAGTCAAGAAATCAGGCAACATAATACATCAGGCCAATCTGCTTCAAAAGATGTTTTAAAAGTATTAAAAAGCAAAGGTGTCAGTAGGAGGACTAAGGTGTGCCTGAAGCAATCCATTTTCAATATCCTCATCTGCATGTGAAAGTTGGGCAGTGAATAAGGAGCAATCAATGCATTTGAAAGTACCATGGGCTGCCAGAAGAACAAACAAATTTGTCCTGAAAGAAGTACAGCCAGAATGTTCCTTCGAAGCAAGGGTGGCGAGACTTCATCTATTGTTCTTTGGACATGTTGTCAGGAGGGACCAGTCCCTGGAAAAGGACATCATGCTTGGTAGAATGGAGGATCACTGAAAAGGAGAAAGACCCTCAACAAGATGGATTGACAAGAGTGGCAGGAAGAGTGCGCTCAAACATAATAACAATTGAGAGGATGGTGCAGAACTGGACACTGTTCCGTTCTGTTGTGTATAGAATTGCTATGAGTCAGAACCGACTCGACAGGACACAGCCAACACCACCACCATCACCTGGTTTATAAACAAGAGTCATTCCTAAGTGTCTTTAAGAATCTGTAGGTAAGTCAGACCAGGTATGTAAAGTTCTTATTTGGCCTAACCTTAGGGCAAGAATAAGCTTACAGCCTTTTCAATGATTTTAAAACTGCAATTCAGCAAGGAGGTAATTGTTATAAGTGTAACAAGCAGGGGTTGCTTCAATGATTTCAAAGTGAGGGCAAATTTACATAATATTAAAAGAAGTATAGGAGTTGTGGGTATATTCGGTGTTTGTGACCCAGGGATTGCCTGTCCTGATTCAATGTTCCACTTACATGACACAAAACCCTGCTTATCAGATTTCAGGACATTAACTATTCCATTTGTCTCCTTCTATTGGTTTTTTGGGCATTCCCAGAAGAGTATTTCACAAGCTACCCAAATATGAGGCAGGGTAACTCTGTGGTTATTATCTTGGCTTCTGTAGTCAGACAGACTTTGATTTACATTCTGGCTCTGTGATTTACTAGCTGTGGCACCATCAAGAAATGTGAGTAGATGGTGACAGGCACAGTAGTGCTAATGCCAACATAACGTTGCTGTGAGAATAAGATGGTACATATAAATTACCTGGTATATACTAAGCACTTGATGCTTGGTATTATTATAGTTGCTATTGCTATTATTGTTAACTAATAATATTATTTTACAATTAATAATAGTATTGTTTCTATTAGTAAGTAATAAGGAGCTCTGGTAGTGTATTGGTTATGAATCTGACTGTGAACCGCAAGGTCAGCAGTTAAAAATTACCAACGGTTCCATGGGAGAAAGATGAGGCGTTCTGTTCCCATTAAGATTTAAAAGCCTCGGAAACCCAGTACAGGGTCTCTATGAGTTGGAACCGACTCCACGGCACACAGTCACCACCACCATTAATAAGTAATAATAGTACCATTCTTGCTAACAACATTGCTACAGTTTAATTATTATTTTAAAAGTCAGTTTGTCATGCAGCTTCACAATGACATATCTCCCACTCCTGATCTGGAGACGAATTGTATCAATGCTGAAAGTAAACTTAATGGGGATGTAAGTACAAGGTGCTGTGTCTAGACACTAAACTTTCAGGCTGATTAAAGTTAAAGATTGGAGAGGGGGCTGCTCTGTAATTCGGTGCTGCATGTTGCCACCTGGGCCCTGAAGAATTCTGTTTGTGTCCAGTGTCCAACAAGTTTCCCAAGAAGGCTGCAGCCTCACATCCATCTAATAATGGATTTAGCCCCAAGCCAGCAGGCCTGATTAGTAAGAGTTACAGAAAATGAATTAGAAGTTATCTGTGGCCCTGAAGTGCGTAAAACTCAAAAGCCATAAAAAAATGGTACCTCTGGATTTTTAATCCTTAAATATCCAGAATTTTTCTACAACAGATGTCCAAAACAAAATTAAGGAGATAGTGGCAACTTGGCAGATTAGACAGAAGGGCTGTATGGCCCTTCTAAAACAAAGATACCGAAAACCAAATGAAACAAACAAGTGATAGTGCTGGAACTCTGAGCATCAGGTAAAAGGATAGAGAAGTGGACTGAATGGTTAGTAGAAGAGAGAGCTGAGGAGATGTAGCAAATAAAGGAGAGACTAGTGACCTGTTCAGGCAGACCAGACAGGCACAACCATCTTGAGCTTTTGTGGGCTGCTTCAGAGACAGAAAACATGTGACGCTGCAGAAACATACCTGTGGATTTCAGATATAAATGTTCTGTTTTTTTCTTGTTCTCCACTCACTTGCCGAGTGACCAGAGGTGAGTGCCTGGCTTGTGGACCCATTAAAAGAGGGAGGATCCGTCCACATTGACCCCATTCGGGCAACCTCTGCTCCAAACCGGCAGAGCTTGTCCTGGCCAGACTGGACTAGCTCTCACTAGGAGAAACAGCTTACCAGATGCATGAGGGAGAAACAAAATCTAAAAAGTATATCTTTGCTGGCCAGGCAGCTGTGATATGGCCATCTTGAACTTTCATGGGTGACTTTGAAGGCAAAGGGAATAGGTAGCACAGAGGCATATCACTTATTGGTGAACCGAAAGAGGTGGTATTGTTTTTCTTGTATCCATTTTACACTGGTGACCACAGAGGTATGACCAGGCCCCCATATGCATGCAGGTCCAGGAAAGCTCCTGCTCTCCAGGCTGTTGAAGATGCATTAAAGTGTGTGGGGAGCTAGCAGCACCAACCCCAACACCTGGAATCAGGTGTGGCCTGTTCCATACCTGCAAAGCCAGACTTAAGGGGCCTCTCACCCTCAGCTCCCCTTTGGGACAGAAATCCTCTGATTCCCCAACTGCTGTGGAGTCTGTCTCTTTCCCTATTACTCATTCCTCTCCCTAATTATGTTTAGATTTTGTTCTTTTTTCTCTTCTTTATTAATTTATTTTCCTGTTCCTCTTTTCCCTTAGGTTTTTGCTTTTTTTTTTTTTTTTTTTTTTGTAGCTGCTGCCTGCTACTTTTTCTTTTTTCACTGTTGTTTGCTAGTTTGTGTTTACTTTCCTTCTCTCTTGTGTGTGTATTTTCTCTTCTTGCATCACCCAACAGGAGATGGCAACCATGTCCATATATTCCATTTATAACCATATCCTTGAGAGCAAGAGCCAATACCAACTGTGATACACACGACTGCAGCTAGATCATCCTGAATTGAACTGCAGAAACAGCAAACATAGAATGGTGCACAAGCTTATCTCCTGACCACACCCACAAGGAGACAGTTAGTGAGTGCCTAAGATAAACCAACATGCTGTCATCAACTTAATACAAACAAATCCAACAACACCATGGTGTCTCCAAAGCAGCAGACAATTTCTGTTCACATGAAGAAACAAGACTGAGTGGCTCAAACAAGTGACTAAGAGGCAGAACTAGAAAGCATTTTTGAGGAAAAAAAGACATTGAAAATGCCTAAAAAAGAATTCAAGAGGATGATATTTAGGAACCTGATTGACAGAAAAGTTGAGGAAAACATGAAAGAATTTAGAAAAGCACTACAAGAACACTTAAGTAAAACAGGTAAAGGATTGGAGACAATACAAAACCTACAAAGAGAAAACAAAAAGACTAGTATGAGATTTCAGAAATGGGCGATGCATTAAAAGGGCACAGGAATAGATTTGAATCAATGGAAGCCCGATAAATCTCTCAATACTAGTAAATTAGAGAAACAATTAAAAAAAAAAAGAAAAAAAATCTAAAGAAAGCCTAGGATTCATGTGGGACACCATGAAGAGGAATAAATTACATGTCATCAGAATCCCAGAGCAAGAAGAGACAAAGAAAAGCACAGAAAAGATCGTTGAAGAGTTGTTATTCCCTAACATCAGGAAAGATGAGAAGATAAGCATTCTAGAAGCTGAACAAACCCTAAACAGGATAGATCCCAAAAGAAAATCACCAAAACATATCATGATCAAACTCTCCAAAAAACAAAACAAAGAATGAATCTGAAAGCACCTCAGGAAAAATGCAAAGTTACCTACAAACGAGAACCAGTAAGATTAAGCTGTAATTTCTCAGCAGAAACCATGCAAGCAAGAAAACTATGGGGAGACATACAAAACTATGAAAGAAAAAAAAAAGTCAACCAAGAATCATATACCCAGCAAAACTGTCCCTCAATTATGGTGGTGAAATTCAAACATTTCCAGATAAACATAAACAAGAGGAATTTGTAAAACCCTGACCAACTTTACAAAGCCATACTAAAGGGAGTCCTTTGGACTGAGAACCAACAATAGCAGACAACAATCAAAGATTAACAGATCTGGCAACACCACTCAGGTGCTGTGGGTTAATGTATTGGACTTGCACTGTCGGATTGAATTGCAAGGTTGGCAGTTCAAGCTCACCAGTCACTCTTTGGGAACCCCATACAGGGTTGCTATGAATTGGAATTGACTCAACAGCACTTAACAATAACAATAACAGAAGTATCCAAAGTAAAACAAACCTGCAAGACTAAAAACAGGGAATCATAGATATTAATTTTCAATGACTACAACTACAAAGCAAAAGGAGAGAAAAGTGTAGCTACAGAACTTCCAAATGCTGAAGAAGTCTTAAGTGGTTTTAAGATAAAACAGACTGTTTTAAACTGGGGAAGAAATTAATAAATTATAGAGTAACCTCAAAGAAAATTAACATACCTTCACATCAAATCAAAAAAATTGAAAACCACCAAGATTTTGTAAACATTAAAACAACAACAATGAAAAAATTCACAGTGAATCACATAAAAAGAACTTAGCACAGAAAAATACATGGAACAAATAAGCCAGCAGCACTACAAAAACACAGCAAAATGACAGCAATTACTTCATACCTACTGATAATTACATTTAATGCCAGTGGATTAGATGTACAAATCAAGAGACAGAGAGTAGTAGAATGGGTAAGAAAACAGGATCCTTCAATAAGCTATTGACAAGACACACTTTACACACAAAGACAAAATAGATTAAAAATCAAAGGATGAAGAAAAATATATCAAGCTAATGGCAATAAAAAATGAGCAGGAGTGGCAATATTTACCTCTGATAAAATAGACAGGAAGAGGGAGGGTGGCAGAAGAATGATGAAGACAGGTGAAGACACAGGGAGGGATAATAAGTGCTGGACCACAAGGTTGGTTTGAAGTGCTGTAGAGTTGGTTTCAACTCATAGAGACCCTGTAGACTGTTTCCGAGACTATTAAAGGTTTTTGGGAAGCAGAAAACTTCATCTTTCCCTCTCAGAGCAACTGGTGGATTCGAGCCACAGACCTTGGGGTTTGTGCTCCAGTGCTTATCCTTTGGAGTCACCCTTAAATGCTATGTTGTTATTCTTAAGTGCCGTCAAGTCGGTTCCAATCCATGCGACCATGTATAGAGTTTCCAAGGAGCAGCTGGTGGGTTTGAACTGCCAGTCTTGCAGTTAGCAGTCCAGTGCTTGCAGTTATCATACAGTGCTATACCAGAATCCTGATGTACCAGCACTATACAAGGGTTTAAAACTCATGGTAAATTCTTTACACGGACAAATTCTTTCAACATACTGTTATATGAAAAAGCAAGTTGTAGAACAAAATGCATAGATCTCATATATGTGAGGAGAACTATGTTAACCAAAAGTATATATGCCAAAGTATATACCTTATATATAAAACTATGTAGAGAGATACCAGGAAAAATGTATACCTATCTGTTACCCCGAGTCCTGGTGTAGTGCTGGGGGTTAAAGCGCTGGACCGCAAAGTCAGTTTGAACCCCAGTCGCTTCCTATAGAGGGTCTCTATGGGTTGAAACCAACTCGACAGTACTCAACAACAACAATCTATTAACTTAGAATTATTTTGACATGATTAGTGGGGTTGGTGTATGTATGTGAGTGTTGGGGTGTGGTTGGTGTGGGAGAGGATTAGGGGAGATTTTCACTTTTTATTCTCCATACGTTGCTTAAAATGTTTATAACAAGAATATATTCACATATACTTACATAACTAAAACTTAAAAAAAAATATGCCATGGTTATTCTTACACAAAACTGCTTCCATGGAGTGTAGTAAAATGATTACATCTAAAATTTAGCCTAATTTATATTTTTAGATTACAGTGGGAGCACCAATTATGAGATCACTGATAGATAGTCAGGAGTTTAATAGGATAGCTCACAAACCATGAAAGTAGGGCTGGTCTGTTTCAGGATAATGTCAAGGTCCTCATTAGAACTGAAGCCTTGTTATAATGAGGAGATTTTGCTGACAAACGGCACTGTCCCCATCACACTAAATTCTGCACCACAGCAAGTACAGTCGAGTTCTGGGCCGGACATTCTCTTTCTGCTGCAATTCTACTGAACTTTTGCTCTTTAACTTATATGAAAAACACTGACAGAATGAAACTTCTTTGGTATCATTAAAATTGTGAAACTGACTTACAGTCATTTGGCAAAGTTGTTGTACTTTGTTAATCTTTCAGAAATTTCAGGAGAACTTGATGCCCTAATATCTCTGAATTTTCTGCTTCTGAGACTGTTTATATTAGGATACCTGTTTTTTTCCCTTGATACATGGCCTTTTTAGTCCATTTGTTTTCCTGCTTTTAGACCAAGATAAGTGTCCAAGAAATATTTTACTTTCCTCTTACCACTACATAAAACTCAAAACCAAACCCACTGTCATGGGGCAGAGTCTAACTCACAGTAACTCTATAGGATAGAATAGAACTGCACCTTAGGGCTTCAAAGGCTGTGAAGCTCTATGGAAGCATATTGATTATGTCGCATCGTTCTCCTGAGGAGCACAGGAACTCCCCACCTTTTGTTTATTAGCGGAGTGCTTTAATCAATGTGCAACCTGTAAGTTGTTGTTGTTAAGTGACCTTATGTAGGTTCTAACTCATAAAAACCATGTGTAGGGTTTCTATGGGAACATGGTGGCTCCATATGGTAAGCACTTGACTTGGAACCACAAAGTCTACAGTTGGAGCCCACCAGTTGCTCCATGGGAGGAAGATGAGGTTTTCTGCTCCAACGAAGATTTAAAGTCTCAGAAACCCAATACAGGGTTGCTATGAGTTGGAACCAACTCAATGGCATTTAAAAACAACATAGGATTTCCAAGGCAGTAAATATTTTTATTTTTTAACTTTTTATTGTGGATTGGATGAAGGTTTACAGACAAGATCATCAGCTTTACATTCAGCAAATTATACTCTTTGTTTGATCTCACTGATTACAATTCCCTCCCTGCAACAACACTATTCCTACTTCCTCCCTGTAAGGCTCCCCATTTACATCTTATATTTATAAATGAACAAAGTAAAAATATTTCATGTACTCTTACAAAGCAAAAAAAAAAAACCCAAACCAATATATATATATATTCATTTAAATGTCCAAAGAGCACATTCTGCCAGGTAACCTCCTGCCCACCTTTCTCAGTTCATGGGCCTAGAGCCCACAACTGCTCTGTCTCCCCATGCCACCACCTCTGCCAGGGTCTCTGCTATTGCCGCTTTTCTAAGTAGGGATCTCATGCTCCACTCATGCTCCTTCTTTTTGATGGTCCTGGGATCATTTGTTCCTGAAATGAAAGATTATCTACCCGCCACTTTTAGTGATACATCATCTACAATTATAGTTGTGATAACTGAAATTAATCCTGTTGTATTTTTAGTCAAAATCCTATCACAGACATCCCCTTACTCTTTCACCAGATCCATCTGGAAAAGAGGGAAACTGTTCAATGGGGATTCTACCTTACACCACTCATTCTGAAACAACACACTCATGAAAGCTTGTAAACCAGCCACTTCATACCTTTTTAGCACCCCCATTTTTGATAGCTAGTGTCTAAATTTCTCCCCCCTATCAACCCCAATTACTGAGGAAACAAGGTTGTTCCTTGATAATGAAGAACCCTTCTATTCTGGTTGGAATTTTGAGTCACTGCATTCATAAGCAAGTGTAGTTTGTCAAATTGTAGCAAATTGCACTTTCACAGTATCAAACTTGGTTATCTCCCTCAGGTCAAATTCCGATCAATTAGCTATCCAAGCTAGGTCAAATGGATACTAGCAGCAAGTCTGGGAGCTCACACACACCTCCATGCATTTTAGACCAGCTGGCCATTTCACTTTCAGCCCTAGTCCCCAGGGGCTAGGTCAGTGCCCATGCGCTGAGGAGTTCACACATCTTAAACTTCAGATCAGTCAGCCCTTCCTCTTCTCTCTCTCATCTCAAGGTCAACAGGTGCCAATAGAACATTTTCAAACTCAGCCCATGCCTTCATTGCTCCATTTCCCCCACTTCTACTCACAAGTAGACCCAGGTGGTCACCAGCAAGCATACTAGACTGCTCGAGGGGTCCCTTTAAGTTCCAGTTCTAGAAGGGGGTTTTCCCTGATGGGAAATATAGTTCTAAATTTAGTATATCACTTTTATTACAAGGCTGTAATCTCTTGTGAGAGCAGAAAGCCTCATATTTCTCCAGAGTATGTCTGTATACTCTGTATAATCAAAATAATAGTGAATGCACAATGGCAAATGGTAGTGACAGTGAGTCATTGGAGAATGAAGAGTACTGAGACAAAATAGGAAGTGCATGCCCCATCTAAAGGAGGCAGTTTTCATCAACTTTGGTTGTTACCATGGTAGAATGGAAGTCCAGATTTTCAAATTTTTAAAGAGAATAAAGAAATTCAGATTTTTATGTTTTTCCCCCATCTTTAAATATTGATAACCATTATAAGATAAAATACAAAAATAGCTTAGCCAACTCTATAAAACTTATCTGTAAGTCAAGGTTAGCTTATGGACCACCACATTTTAACTTCTGATTTATGTCATTCCATTCATCCCAAAAAGTCCCCAAATATGAAATAATACAAACTACCTATGAAACTTATTAAAAATATAGACTAACAGGCCCCAATCAAACAAACAAGCAAAAAACCATTGTGAATAAGTTGATTCCAACTTATGATATACTAAATTTAGAACTATATTTTAACAAGCTCCTTGGTTGACTGTATACAGCAAACCCAACAACAGCATCTGGTAAGCTAGCTGCCTGTCAATTATAGTTAGAATGGCAGATGGGATCCATCTTGAGCACAAATTGCAATCCATGAGGGTGACTGCCCGGAACACTGATATAAAGAAGATTGTCAAACTGTGACGAGGTTCAGTGGGGAAGGATAAGGAATCTTTTTGTGATGTGTGGCATGGATGTAGGCTAAGGAAAGGTGGTATATATGCAGTTTGCTTGCTGTGACCCTGTAAAGTAGAATCAATGCTTTAAAAATATTATTTCCCTCCATGATGTCACCCTGCCTTTTAAATCTAGTATCATCATGCACTATTTCCTGCCTCACAACGTGAAATTCCAGCGATATAAAATTATTTGTTGTTTCCCACCTACATCATTCTATTACACTTCTCTGTGGCCTTACTCCTGTAGTTTCCATTTTCTCCTTTTTTGGATAACTCCTACTCAATGTTCAAGACTCAGCTTGAAAAAAAACCTTCTGGAGGAGAGTTTTTCTGACCTCTTCTCCCATCTATTTTTATTCCAAAATGGAACAAGTCCCTTGCACTGCCTTGTAAAAGTGTCTTAAAAATATCTCCGTCATAGCATTTGTTTCACATTATTAAAATAATCTGTTGACATTTCTCAGATGGTACATTCATGATGTTGACATACTGTTTATTAAATTGAACTTTGCCATTTTTATTATGTATATGCTTGTAGTATTTGCATATATTCATATTTAAGACATCTTTCTTGCTGTACAACTATTGTAAGTTACCTGGAAACATAGATATCAAAAATATGTTAAATCAGAAAGGGGCAAAAGAAATTATCTTATTAAAACTTCTCATTTTATACAACAGGTAAGTGAGGTTAAAAGACTAGAGAGGCACTACACTGATATGCTTGGTTCTGAAATTAGATTGGATTTAAAACCTGGTTCTACCACTTTGTATCTGTGTGAACTGAGATGTAAATTCTGATCTTCAATACCCTTAGGTGAAAACAGAACCAATGCTTTCAGGCCCCAAGGAAAAAAAAATGTTGTTTCAATGAGAAAATTCCTTTGAAATTCTTGGTAAAAATCATATTGTATTGCACTGGACTGCTAACGGCAAGGTTGGCAGTTCAAATCTACCAGCCTTTCCATTGGAAAAAAGATGAGGTTGTCCATTTCTATAAAGATTTATAATTTCAGATGCCCTTTAAGAATCCTAGTAGCAAATGCAAGGTGAGCGATTCAAATCCACCAATTGCTCCTCAAGAGAAAGACGAAGCTTTCTACTCCTGTAGACTTAAAGCCTTGGAAACTCTGTACATGGTCATTATGATTTGGAACCGACTCGATGACACACAACAATAATACCCTACATAGGATTGCCATGAACTGGAATTAAGTAGATGCCAGTGGGTTTGGTTTTGGTTTTAAAGTAAATGTTAGTTATCATAATAGGTTAGATAGTTTGTCCTCATGATGCATAGTAGTTAGAATAAGAACCTGGAGACTCCAAAAATTTCTTACTTCAATTCTTGTTGCTGCACCAGTGTAACTGATCCTTGTACTCCATGATATTAAGGTATTTCTTTATCAACAGTATTTTAGCCCCCAAACACCTATTACCTGGAATATTTTCTTATAATAGAGTCTTTGGTAGCATTTTAAAAAGTAAGTGCTAGGTAAAGGAAATGTGGCCACAAAAATAAAACAAAATAATACCAAGAATTTTGAACTAAATGAATAGTTAATGCATCCTTTTCTTCATATGTGATATATTATGCAAAAGTATACATAAAACACTAAATATATTTTGAATCAGACTTGTCTGTAGTATTTAAAAGAAATCATCCAAGGTTAGCTGAAGGAGAAATATACTTGGTTGCATCCTTTCAATGATATTGTGCTTTTAAAATAGTGAGCATTTGTGAAAATCATGTCCAGTTACTGAAGCGTATCTTCATTGTGAATAGTGCGGATAAAGTGGTCTTCTAAGAATTGTTTATATTATTTCATATTGAAATGCTTGTTTTTTTAAAAAATTACTTATTCAGAGTTCTCATTAATCTGAGGTAACCATAGGCTATTTTACTACTATAGTGGAACAACCAATTAGAGATCTCTTTTTTGTACTTGTTAAGTACCTTCGAGTCAGTTCCAACTCATAGTGACCCTGTATAGGGTTTCTGGGAAGCAGTTGATAAGTTTGAACCACTGACCTTGCAGTTCAAATTGATCTTACCATTTGGTGCTTATCCTATAATGCCAAAGCAGGACTCCAGAGATCTCTTTGTTGTTGTTTTAAAGTGCTCTTGAGTCAGTTCCGAACCATAGCGACCCTGTATAGGGTTTTCGGGGAGCAGATGGTGAGCTTGAACCACTGACCTTGCAGTTCTGTGGCTTTGCAGTCTGGCCCATTAACCCATAGTGCCACGAGATCTCTTTTCAATGTTATGTCTGGCAAGCAATTCCTTCCTTTCCCTAGAATATTTTCTATTATTGTCTCTAGACATTATTTCATATTCTTCCAAATTCACGGGAATTGATTAATCTGATTTTATACATATTTGTGAGAAAAATTATAGACAATATGATCAAATGTCTTTGTGTGATTCCAGCTTTGAAGCTCACAAACATTGTTCTACATTTGCTGAGAACAATGATGGTTGTTAATTATAGATTTAGATCAATGCATGAACCTGAGTCTTCTTTTAAAAACAGCATATGTTATTTGTACAGAGTTGAGGCTGACATGGATCTATATTTGCATTTGACAATATCAAGCAAAGGGATTTTCTTTTTGTGCTTTGTGCAATCTTCAATACACATTTTGTGTGTGTATGCTTGTTCTGAGAGAGACTGTCAGAAACGGAGAATTGCTTTTGTAACTGGGACTCAGAATGATTACTTTTAGATTTTTAGATGTGAATTTCCTGCGATTTCAAAGAATTTATAAATTTCAGTTTTTATTTAGTAAAATTTAGTCTAATTTGAGCCTTTAATAGGCAAAACAATGTTCCCCTGGTCTATTGATTTTATCACTAAAAGATTAATTTATTCTTACAATTGTTATTTGGTAACAATTATGGGAGGAGTTGGATGTTTGTGAATAACTGTGTGCATAGTTGAAAAAGTTTTCACAATTTGCTTTAGTTAGGATGCTCTGGGTTTAAAATAAATAGCTTAAGCCATATGATCATTTATTCAATTACCTAGGAAACTGGAGGTGGACAATCTCAGTGTTGGTCTGGAGATCAACATTGTCATAAGGAACAAAGATCTTTTGCTTTTTTTCTGCCATACTCACTGGGCCAGCATTGTCTCCTTGTGATCTCAGAATGGCTACTCACCTCCAAGCACTGCTTCCTCACATGAGAGTGTCCCTAGTAGGAAGGCAGAGAGTGAGTTGCAAGGAACTTTTCTCCTTAAGCACTCTTCTCATACCAGGGAGTTTCAATGGTCAGAATTGAATTGTGTGCTCACTATTGGACCACTACTAACAAAGAAGAATGGCTTCAACCAATAACAGTTCATTCCATTGGGCTGGATACATTAAAATCAATGAATCAGAAATAAGGAGGTAAAGAATGATGAGGAACCAACAGTGTTCACTCCCTCACATTCGCAAATCAGTTGAATGGATGGATCCTGGCTCTAGGATGATGAATGTCATCTCACATCAAGGATGGCATTTTTAGTGATTGAGATTCATGCTCATCAGCAAGTTGGAAGATGGAAAGTATGCAAAAGTGATAACTATTATTGATTTAGTGTGGTGGTAACGTGTATGCGGCTTAAAAATTCCTTTCTGTGCACAAATTTCCCAAGAGGATTAGTTCTCTTGCTTTAAGGGCTTGGAGTCATGGTCTTTTGGAACAAATTAGTCAGTTGGCTTAATATAGTTTTTAAAGTTTATGTTCTATCTCCCAATATGGTGAGTACTGCTTGACGTCTTAAAAGCTTATAGTGACCGTCTAAGATACAACCATTAATCTTTATTCATGTGAAACAAAAGAGAAAGAAGGTAACCCAAGAATCAGAGAAGAACCAATTGTCTACGGGAACCACTGCTCCCTCCACCTTGATACCAGAAGAACTAGACAGTGCGGGGTTCCTACTATTGAACGTTCTGATCTGGTTCTCATAAAAAGTGAGAAGCATATGGAATGAAACTTTAAATTCTTCGAGTTCAAACTTACTGGACATATTTAGGCTGGAGGAATGGCCTGAGGTGTTTAAAATTTGAATGATCAAAAAGTTCAGAGATAATTAAAGACTTAAAAAGCTTAGAGTAACAATGTAGAAAATGCATTTTACCTGAGTACATTGCTGTTCTGAAATGATTAGTGGGGATTAGCTGGGTGTGAGTAGAAACCTTCATAAAGAAATGGATAAACCAATGTGTATTTGCTCCTATCCAGTGATTTTTAACTTTCTTGGTTCAAGGGCCTTTTTGAGAATCTGAAAAAGGTCATGGAATCTTTCCCAGAAAGATGAACGTTTCCATACTTACACGATGGTTTGCATATTATTATCTGTTATTTAATGTACTTTGTCCTATTAGAAAAACTGAAGCCAAATAACTAATAGGTAGCAAAAGACACATACGAATCAGGCTGCTAACCTCAGGGTCAGCAGTTCAAAAGTACCAGCTTTCCGCAGGAGGCTTTCTACTCCCGTAAAGATTTACAGCCTCAGAAACCCTGTACAGGGTCGCTATGAGTCGGAACCGACTCCGTGGCACATAACAATAACAACAACAGTAGTCAATTTATAAGGCTCCATCCAGATCTTTGGAACTAGAATCTCCACAAAAGAATGTATAATTTTATGAAGTTTTTCATTGTTTCTAGTGAAATCAATTGGTATCCCTCCTGATTAGTCAGAAAGAACCAAGTGGTCAGTTAAACACTAAGCTGCTAACTGCAAGGTTGCTGGGCTGAACTCACCAGCCGTCTTATATGAGAAAAACACCCAGTCAGCTTCTGTAAAGATTTGCAGCCTTGGAAACACTATGGGACAGTTCTACCCTGTCCTATAGCATCACTATGAGTTGGAATCAACTAGATGGCAGTGGGGATGGTGATGTTAGTCAGAGAACTTAAGGCTTTATATCAAAACAAATGTGAGTTAAAAAATCACAACTTTTCACTAACTGAGTATCTTAGACTGGGGTCTCTAGAGAAGCAACCAACAAAGTTTATATTTGCATACAAGGAAATGACATGCAAATATATCTGCATGTCAAGGAAATGGCTCACACAGTTGTGTTGTTATTGTTAGGTGACATCGAGTTGGTACCATTTCAAAGCGACCCTATGTACAACAGAATGAAACAGTGCATGGTCCTGGGCCAACTTCATAATCATTGCTTCACCTGAGCTCATTGCTGCCACCACTGTGCTAATCCATTTCGCTGGGGGTCTTCCTCTACTTTTCTGTCCTTCCACTTCATCAAACATGATATCCTTCTCCAGTGACTGGTCCCTTCTGATAGTATGTCCAAAGTATGAAAGAAGACGTTTGGCCATCATGGCTTTGAAGGAGTACTCTGGCTGTATCTCCTCCAACACAGATCTGTTTGTTCTTTTAGCAGTCCGTGGTACTTTTAATATTCTCTTCCAACAACATAACTCAAAAGCATCAATTCTTCTAC
>NW_006408699.1:5792720-5795477 GCF_000296735.1 Chrysochloris asiatica
AATCATTGCTGATGTCCGATGGATCTTGGCTGAAAGCAGAGAATATCAGAAAGATGTTTACCTGTGCTTTATTGAGTACGCAAAGGCTTTGATTGTGTGGAACATGACAAGCTATGGACAATATTGTGAAGTATGAGTATTCCGTAACACTTAATTGTGCTCATGAGGAGTCTGTACACAGACCAAGAGGCAGTTGTTTGAACAGAACAAGGGAACACTGAAAGGTTTAAATTTAGGAAAGATATGTGCTAGGGTTATATTCTTTTACCATACTTATTCAATCTGTATGCTGAGCAAATAATCCAAGAAGTTGTATTATATGAAGAAAAACATGGTGCCAGGATTGGAGAAAGACTCATTAACAACCTGTGATATGCAGATTGATACAACCTTGCTTGCTGAAAGTGACGAGGACTTAAATACTTACTGATGAAGATAAAAGACCACACAGTTGTAGAAGCGGGCATATCCCAAATGTAGACATGGTCAGATGTCAGACTGGAGACTTCTGAGTCTTAGACCTGTAGGGCCGATGAACCAAGATTGTCAGGCCAGATGGCAAGCAGGCAGGCAGGTAAGAGGCAGGCTGATGACAACTTGCAGAACTGGCAGACATTACAGCAGGCCGCTGGCTCAAGTCCAAAGAACCAGAGTTGGTGACAAGCTAGATGCAAGATGTAGACCCAGCAGAAAACAAACAAGCTTTACCTGAGTGCCCAGTTTGTTGGAAGCAAGTCACACTCTCAAGGAGACTTCACTTCAGTTGACTGGTTGCTTATAGCAGATCTCATCAAACCACCTCGAATCCTTGTCCGGTCAAGTTGACACAAAACGTTAACTATCACACTGAGCAAGGGGAACGCTCTTAAATTCTTAGTTTAAATCATCTATAAAATGAGAGAGTTAAGTGTCTTCACAAGAGTGTGGTGGTGGTGGTGGTTATGTGCCGTGGAGTCAGTTCCAACTCATAGTGACCCTGAGCAGGGTTTCTGAGGCTGTAAATCTTTAAGGGAGCAGAAAGCCTCCTCTTTCTGCTGTGGAACAGCTGGTAGTTTCGAACTGCTGACCTTAAAGTCTGCAGCCCAATTTGCAATCACTATGCTACCAGAGCTCCTTTAGTGTACAATAGTATTATAAATAATATCTATTCTTGATAGTAAGCACACAGAAAGAGCCTAATTTGTCCAATGATTAAATAATTACTTGAGCTGAGGATTTTATAGCTGTAGTATTTGCATTAAATGTTAAAAATACAAATTCTGATGTGAAAACAAAAGTAATCTGAGCAATGGAGTAAACTGAAAGTGGTATTTTAGTTGAGCTACATAATGTATAAACACATTAGCAATGCAAAGTTTCAGAAAACAAAACTTAGACCACTGCTTCTGACAGCTAATCTTACTTTAACCCTAATTCTGGAAGGCCTTTGCATGGATTCCAATTTCTAAAGGTTTAAAAAAATTCCATGTAAATACAGTAATTCTTGATTTTCTGGAGGAGACTAGATTTCTGTCCTCAAGAAGATCTAAAAAGTTTGTGACTTGGAAAAAGTATATAAGAAACCATGTCTTATGCCTAGCCACAAGCAAAATGAGTCTTTGATCAAGTTGCAATAAGCACTACGGAGAAGAGAGAAGATTTGAAGATTTATTCTGATTATCTGCTTGGTTAAGAACAAAAGAACGCTTTGATTACAAATGCCAAACTCTCAAAGGAACATACATGGGGAGTCTAAACTAGGAGAGCAAGGACAGTAGAGGCATTTGTAATTGTTGAATGCCGTTGAGTTGGTTCTAACTCATAGTGGCACTGTTTAGGGTTTTTGAGGTGCAGCTGGTGAGCTTGAACCACTGACCTGTAGTTCAAACTGACCTTGCAATTCAGCACATTCACCCACAGCACCACACCAGGACTCCAGTAGAGATATAGGGGGAAGTAACTGAGGTGATATAAAGGAAAAAGAGTATTCAACAACAGGGAAAGCAGTATTATCTTTTGGCATTTTAGAAGGGAATTTTACATAAACATGCATAGCTCAGTAATTTTGTCTGCAAGACTTTCTTTTATTTTTATGTTAATGCAGTTTTGACCCTCTCAAGGACACATGGGCAGAGTGAGCAGTGTTAAGGTCAATAATGGATTATCCAGAAATAGAATCAGATCAATAAAAGAACCTAGTGATATTTATCAATGCATGAAACCACTACTGTTTCTTAGAGGAAAACACCAAATAAATGGAGAAAGCAGAGTAGTGGTTGTGATTTGTATCTGAATAAAGAGACTGCTTATGTTTATGTATTCCTATTGGCACTGTTAGTTCATGGACCTCTAGAAAAAAGCATGTATATGCTATTTAGAGTATATATATAAAATTATATATACACTGATCATACCTTTATGTATCTGTGTGCTTATGCATATATTTACGTATAAGCACATTGCTTTTTGAACTGATCATCTCTACTCTAGTTTTCTTGATTGTGTAGACAAAATGGAAGTAGCATAAGTAATGACTCATAGTAAGTGCTACTAATGGGTTAATTAGTAACTAATTAAGCTAGTAATAATGAAATTATTGTTGTTAATAAATGCTGTCAAGTAGGTTCTGACTCATAGCAACCCTGTGGAGGCTATAAGTCTTTGTGGGAGCAGAAAGCCTTATCTTTCTCCTGTAGTAACAACTAGTAGCCACTATGTATTAAAGGAGCTCTGGTAGAATAGTGGTTACGAATTGAGCTGTGAACCTCAAGGTCAGCA
>NW_006408699.1:5799592-5805228 GCF_000296735.1 Chrysochloris asiatica
AACAACAACAACAACAATATCCTATATACTAACCTGAGCTTTAAAAGATTTGCAAACTTTCCAAATTTAGATGGTATACGTGTGTGTCTGCATGCATGTGTATGCAATTAATTGTCTTTTTTTTTTTTTTGTAAGTCCATAGCTGTCCTTAGATTCCTTTAGAAGATTCTACTTAAAATAATAAAGAACTGATCATACAGCTATTTATTGTTTTAACTATGCATAGTTAAGTCACAGAACCACAAAGTTACACCATGATGATCATCTTTCTTCTTTTCACTCAATTTCCAGAATTAGATTTAGTGGAGTTTTTGTGTTTTATTTCCTTCTTTATGTCTTATTCTTGAATTGAGGAACATATTAGAAATGGGTGCTATAGGCTAAGGACCAAGTGCTCCTTAGAAACTCTGTACAGGGTGGCTATGAGTCAAAACCGACTCACTGGCACATAATAACACCATTAGATCATGGCTGACCAAAGATCTGCTACTTCATTTATTTTACTAACATTTTGAGCATATTTTCTAATGTATGTTTTTTGTCCTTTAGGTAAAATCACCAATAATACAGTATTTTAGAAGAAAGAAAATATTTTGTATTTTCCGTATGACCTTCAGTTTGAAGAAGATAGCAGACAAAAATTACATAAAAACCTTCAATGACAAACACTTTTCTTACTAATTATTCACTTAATAAGTTAGATTTTAAAAAACTTTTGATTGTGAATTGAGTGAAGGTTTACAGATCAGGTCATCAGTTTTACATTCAACAAATCATCGACTTCGTTTCATATCAATGATTGCAATCCCATGAGTGTGACATCACACATCCCACTGCCTCCCTGTGATTCTTGTTTTCATCCTACCTTCTTTTTCAACCTGTCTGAACTGTGTCCTTAGGTAAATGCTGACCAGTCTATGGTGTGCATACCTCACTCGTATTGTTGTCCCTGCATATACCTATCTACTGCTTGACTGGAAATTGAGCTATGAGGGTGAGTTCAGTTCTAGACCTGAAAGGGCAACCAAGGGACATAGTCTTAGGTTCCTTCAGTATAGACTAGATTTTGCTTCTCTCTCCCTTACAAATACTTTTCCCAGGTGAATATACTTCTTGTTTTTCATTAATGATTGGATTTTCTAAAAAGTAGCTGTATTATAGCTATTTTATGGTGTGAATCAAATGAAAATCAGATTACTTAAAACCCAAATCTGAAGGGAAAAAATTCTGTTTAGGGACAGTGGAGCAAAGTGTTATGTATATGAATTTGAAGTCTATTCCAGCCAAAAATCAACACATCAGTATAAGTGTTTGCCAGTATAGTGGTATGTGGGTTAATGTGCTAGACTACAAAGTCATTTGAACTGCATGGTTGGTGGTTCAAGCTTAACAGCTGCTCCTCAGAAACTCTACAGGGTTGCCATGGGTCAGAAATGACTCAACAGCACTGAATAACAACAACAACACATAGATCTAATATTTTTTCAAGAACTTTGGATGCTCTTAAGAAGTTACAATAGATACTTGGTTATTACTCGAACCCTTGATGTCATGTACTATGACTTTTTCTTTAAAATTTGTATTTATTTTATTATTAATTATGTTGAGAATATATACAGCAAACATACAACAATCTAATAGGTTCTTCATGCACAATTTAATATTGATTACATTCTTCACTTTGTGCCACCATTCTTAACCTCCTTTTCTAAGTCATACCTCCTCCATTAACAGGAACTTACTGCCTTAATGTACCTATCTTTAGAATTAACACTTTTCTATTTGATCCCATATAGCTAGATCTTAAAAGAGCATAATGCTCAAAGCAGACATTTTTACTATTTAAGCTAAGCTATTGTTTAATGTGGCCCTGTAGGGTAAGCACTGAGCCACATGGTTGGTTTGAACCACAAGATCGGTGATTCAAACTCACCAACCGATCCTCAGAAATCCTATACATGGTCAATATGAGTCTGAAATGAGTTCACAGCACTTAACAACAACACAACTTTGGTTTTAAGAAGACGTCAGGGAATCTTGTTGATTTAAGGCTTAAAGATACATCAGAGCAATACTTTCAGATGTTCATATAGCTTCCCAGGGTCCAGATAGTCTATATTCCAACCATACAAAGTGACGTTAAAAAATTTTTTTTAAGGTAGGTTGAACCAACTATATAAGTCTTACTGTAGGACTAAAAAAATTAACAACTACCTCAAGAGAGCTTCATTGGATATATGGTCTAAAAATATGCACCCAGAAAATCTTATCTACAATTTAGTTTCAATTATTTCCTGCTTATCAAAAGGACTGTTAAATTTTATCTCCAAGCAAGACCTGTTCTCTAAACCCTAGATCTATATTCATAGTCACAATTATACTTGGTGTCTCACAGCCATTTCAGACTCAGTGTACAACGTGGAGGTCCCGTATATCAAGCCTGACAATTTACAATGATGCTCTCTGAGTGAATAACTTTATCTACCAACTATAAATATCAGACTCCTGAGAAACAGCCCTGAATCCTTCCTCTTTTTCCATCCCTACTCCCTGATGCACCAGTTTTCTATTCTACATCTCTCCTACCAAAATTTTGGTTCTCACCAACATCTTTTTTTATCTGGACAACTGAATGATCTTCTCAATTAATGACCTAGATTGCATTCTTACTTATCCAAAGTCCGTTTTCCACACTAGAAGCTAGAATGTGCAATTTTAAACATTTTGACATAATCTGATTATGTCATACTCATAATTCTTGAAATTCTTTAATGACTTCCCATTACTTTCAAAATTAGGACCCAGATTCATAAAGACAAATTTGAAAAGTCACTTGCCTGTTCTGGATATCTCTTTAGGCTCAACTCCAGTACTTTGAAGCCCTTGCCAGTTTCCTCTAAAACGAAATGCTTTCCTGTGTTGAGTCCCTCACATGCATGCATGCATGCATACCACCTAATTAATTCATATTCTGTTCTGTTTAAAAATTGTGGTTTGGGCAAAAGTGTACAGAGAGAGTTAGTTTTTCATTCAACAATTTTTACACATTTTGTTTCACAACATTAGTTGCAAATCTCTCAATGTAATAGCACTCTTCTTGCTTCTCCCTTGGATTTCCCCATTTTCATTTGTCCTTTTTTCCTGTCCACTTCTGCCTCTATGCTTTCTTTGTGTGCAAATGCTGCCCCTTTGGTCTCATATGGTTGAGTTTTCTAAATAGTACTTTCTTCATCAATGCTATTGTTCACTTTATAGACCTGCTTGTTTTTAGCTGCAAGGTGATTCCCAGGATCCTTGTTACAGGTTTGAAGACTGTCTAAGGGCCATATTCTCATAGTTTCCACCAGTTTCTACCAGACAAGTAAATCTGATCTTTTTTTAGGATTTTAAATTTTGTTCTACATTTTTCTCCCATTCTACTCAAGATTTTCCTTGATCCCAGAGTGGTTGATTGTAGTAACTGGGTACCATCCAGTTCTGGTCTCAGGGTAGTAGAGACTGTGGTTTGCATGGTCCATTAGTTCAGATTGTTATCACATTGGTATAATTCCTTCATAAAATAAACTTGAGTGTATTTCATCACTTTTATGTTCTGGAGTAGTTTTAGTAGAACAGATATCAGCTTTTCTCTGAATACTTGATAGAATTCTTCAGTGAAGATGTTTGTACCAGGATTTTTTCTTGTTGGGAGGATTTTTTCTTATGATCTTTTTTTGTTGTTGTTGTTATGGGTTTATTCAAATTTTCTATCCCAGTCTGTATTAGTTTAAGTCAGCCATGTGGTTCTAGAAATTTATCCATTTCTTTTAGGATTTCAGCTTTGTTGGTGTACAGTTATTCAGAGTATTCAGTTATTATCCTTTTTATTTTGGTTCGTTCTGTTGTGATGTTGCCCACTTCAGTTCTTATTCATGCTACTTGCTGCTTTTCTTTCTTACCATTTGGTAATTATGGTTACCTTGTAATTTATTTTGTGTTCATAAGTTTCAAATAGTACATTTATCTGGATATTGTCTTGATTTCCTCTCCATTTGGAAGCTCTGTAACTATATAATTTATCCCTCCATTTTACTTCGTAATTATCACCATTTATAGACTGACATCTCCGAATCCTTATTTTAAATCCTTTAAACTTATTTTATATTTGATTATTTTTGCCTCTGTGTTAGTTTCTGGGTGGTGTTGTCATATGTCAATATTGTTGCCTACCGTTGTTTGTTCTCTGTCTGAAGGATTCCATTTAGCATTTATTATAAAGTTGGTCTGGTTTTTACAAATTTCTTTAATTTCTTTTTATCTGAAAATGTCCAAATTTCTCTATCATGTTTGATAGATAGCTTTGCTGGATATATAATTCTTGGCTAGCAATTTTTTATCTTGTAGGGTTTTATATGTCTCATCCCATTGCCTATTTGTCTATATGGTTTCTGTCAAGAAATTAGATCTTACTCTTATTGGTTAATCTTTGTAAGTAACATTGCATTTTTTTCCTGAGCTTCTCAAAGGATCCTTTCTTTGTCTTTAGTTATGAAAATTTTGATTATGGTATGTCTTGGTGACTGTCTTTTGTGGTCTATTCTGTATAGAGATTGTTGAAATTTTTGGATGGATATTGTTTATTTTTCCATGATATTAAGGAAGGTCTCTGACAGATGATCTTCAACAATTCTCTCTCTCGACTCTTACTGTTCTGGAATTCCAATCACTTTGTCCTATATAGGGTGGTTATATATATAAATGTACATATAGAGAGTCCTGGTGTGGTGCTGTGGGTTTATGCGCTGGACTGCAAGGTCCATTTGAACCAAGATTGGTGGTTCAAGCTCACCAGCTGCTTCTAGGAAACCCTATACAGGGTCAGCATGAGTCAGAACTGACTTGATGACACCTAACTATCTATCTGTCTATCTATCTATCTATCTATCTATCTATCTATCTATCTATCTATCTATCTATTTATGGAGAGTCAGAGAGAGTCCTGGTGTGGTGCTGTGGGTTAATGCGCTGGACTGCAAAGTTGTTTTGAACCACAAGGTTGGTGGTTCAAGCTCACCAGCTGCTCCTCTGAAACCCTATACAGGGTCACTATGGGTCAGAACTTACTCAATGGCACTTAGCAACAACATACACACACACACACATATATAAGGAGATATCTTATGAATATATATATATACACACACGCTGGACTGCTCTGGTAGCGTTGTGGTTACATGTATACACGCTGGAAAGCTGGACTGCTCTGGTAGCATAGTGGTTATGAACCGGCCTGGGAACCTCATGGTCAGCAGTTCGAAACTACCAGCGGTTCCGCGGGAGAACGATGAGGCGCTCTGCTCCCGTAAAGATTTACAGCCTTGGAAACCCTGTTACAGGGTCTCTATGAGTCGGAACTAACTCCACGGCACATCACAACAACAACAACAACATGCACTGGACTGCAAGGGCCATTAGAACCACAACTTTCAAACCGATCTTATGGTCTAGCACATTATCCTGCAGCACTACATCTGGACCCCTACATGTACATATGCATATATACTTATATATGGAATCTTGGTGTGGAGCTGTAAGATCAGCACTGGACTTTGAACCACAAGGTCGGCAGTTCAAACCCACTAGCCACTCCTCAGAAA
>NW_006408699.1:5805328-5809451 GCF_000296735.1 Chrysochloris asiatica
TGAGTCAGAATCGACCTGACGGTACTTAACAACAATAATACATATATTTATGTGTGGAGTTCTGGTGTGGCATTGCGGGTTAATGCAGTAGACTGCAAGTTCAGTTTGAACCACAAATGTTAAGTGATTTCCAGTCGATTCCGACTCATTATTACCCAGTATAGGGTTTCTGAGGAGCAGCTGGTGAGTTTGAATTGCCTTCCTTGCAGTTGAAACTGACCTTGCAGTCCAGCACATTAACCCGCCGTGCCACACCAGGCCTCATATATATACATTATATGAGTGATCTTATGGCTATAAGTGATCTTATGGATCTTATAGCAACCCAACAAAGGACCAAGTAGAACTTCCTATGGGGTGTTCAAGGCTGTAAATTATTATGAAAGTAGACTGCCACATATTTCTCCCACAAAGTAGATGGTAGGTTCAAGCTGCCAACCTATCAGTTATCAGCCTTCTGGTTAACTGCAGCACTACCAGAGTTCCTTGTACAATCTACAAAAAGACATAAAAAAGGTTACAGAAAAATGAAATTAAAAGTTTATGAAAGTTTTACACAAACTTTTTGAAATCCATCAATAAGTCCCTTTAACTTACTTAGATAATTCTAATGTAATTTTCTTAATTATAGTGCTGCCCAACTCAACGAGAATTGATGGGTAAGAAAATGGAGACTGAAGTAACTTGACCATAGTAGTACAGGTATCAAATGGCAGAAATTAGCAATAATTCTGTGAGTTCAACAAAATAAGTCTACACTCTTTAAAAAGCAGGGCAGAATTTATCTTGTGTGCTATTGTTGTTATTAAGTGCCACAGAGTTGATTCCAACTCATAGCAAACCTGTATAAGATTTCTGAGGCTAAATTTTTTTTTCAAGAGCAGAAAGCCTCATTTTCCTCCTGAAGAGAGGCTGGTGGACTTGAGCTGCTGACCTTGTGGTTCTCAGTCTAGTGCCTACCCTATAGAGCCACTGCCCTCCTTTGTGTACAGTATTGTTGCTAAGTGCTGTCAAGTTGGTTCCAGTTCATACAGACCCTTTATAGGATTACCAAGGAGCTCTGGTAGCATAGTGGTTACGAGTCAGACTGCTAACCTCAAGGTCAGCAGTTCGAAACTACCAGCTGTTTCATCGGAGAAAGATGAGGCTTTCTGCTCCCATGAAGATTTAAAGCCTAGCAAACCTATGCAGGGTTGCTGAGTCGGAACTGACTTCATGGCACACCACCACCTCCACTACCAAGGAGTAGTTAGTGGGTTTGAATTGCCGACCTTGTGGTTTGCAATCCAGTGCTGATCCTACAGTGCCATAACAGGAGTTCTTGTGTACAATGGGATTCTTCAATAATATCTTTCATAAGGTAGACATTCAGTAAGTACTGCTGAAAAACTACACACATTTATTTATTTAGGTTATATTAACAAAAGAGGATACTGGAATCAAAGTTGGCTCGACCAATTTATCAAGAAGTCATTTCCATCTAATTGTGGTCACTATCTTCATAGAATGAATGAGTAAAAGAAAGCTTTCAGCAGTTATGTTTAGATATATGCTCTAAAGACGTTTTAACAGTTTAGAATACTTCCAATTTCAATAGGACTTTAAGACTTTGTGGAAGAGCAAGCTTTCTATTTGCTGTTGTGTCCTGTCTTATCAAAGTATTTGACCTTTAGGGTTTATGAAAGAACATGAAAATATCTAGTTCTACATTTCTTATATTCCTAAGAACATAAGAACTTCCCAGATGTGTTTGTGTAACAACATGACGTGTTCAAGGACCTTGCAAAAGTTGGTGACAACTGGTTGTCCATTTCTCCATTCCTATTTTATTTTCTAGCCTGGTCTCTGAATTATAGTAGTAGTTGTTGTTAAGTTCTGTCGAGTTGGTTCCAGATTATAGCGACTTTGTATAGGGAACAGAAACTCTCATCTTTCTCTCACAGAATTTCTGGTGGGCTCGAACTGCCAACCTTGTGGTTCATAGTCCTGTGCTTATCCTACAGTACCACCATGATCCCACAGTAGCATCAGAAATTATCTCTGTTCCTTAGGGATAAGAACTAGGTTCACCCCAAAGCTGATTCCTATAAGGTGGAAGTCAGACACAACCTCTACTTTCCAGTCTTTTTACTAATTCTAACACCAGCTGTCCTTGCCTCACCCACCCCTGCCCTAACACTTTCTTCTTTGTTTTGTAGTTGATGTTAGTGCCATTGAGTTGCATCCAACTCTTGGTGACACTGTATAGTGTTTCTGAGGAGAAGCTGTTGGTTTTGAACCAACTTTGTGGTTAGCAGCCCAGTATTTATCTTACAGAGCCACATCAGGCTTGATAATTTGTTGCAGTGGCCACACAGAATTCACAGACCAAACTTACAGTTAAGCGGTTAATTGTGGAAGTAACAGGCTACAACTTGGGATCAGAATCAACAGGCTACCACTTGAGTTCATGATCAGGAAGTTTATAGACAAAGTTTGGAAGGATCTTCTTTAGTGTTGAGCAGATTACTCCCGCATCAGTGAAGACAGCTCTCCAGGCGTCTCTTAGCTATGCAGGCAAACAGACCCCTCTCTTTGCCTTGCACACCCCCTCTCAGCTGTGCAGGCCTTCTTACAGTGCCTTCAGGTTAGGCTTCCTCTTAGCCCTTTCAGGACAGGCCTGTTAGCCATGCACATCCCCTCTCTGCCTTTGTCCTCCCTGCTGTCTACTACTCCACAGCCAGCTAGCTGACCCAGTTCAAACCCAGTTTAGCAGGTTTGTTCAACTCTCTCTTTTGGACATTCCTAGCATCAGGTTTCTACTCTTAGCACTGACTTTGTAGCAGGGTCCCTTCAAAACATGTTGCCATCTTCAGTGTTACAGTTCATGACCCATATTATAGCTCTTTAAGGATGTTTATTGCCTCCTAAGTCTCTGCTTCATCTCTCTTCCTCTTTCTTGTCCCTCTTGCATTTCTCTTGTTTTCTGTAACCTCATGAGGTTAACTTCACATATAAAAAAACCCTCCTTTTCAATTTCAAGGCAAGACCCTCCAACAGGGTCACAAACTGAAATGACCAACTCCCTCAGTGGACCATAGTCATTTCGTTTTTACGTTGCTGTTATTAGGTACCATTAGGTTGGTTGTGACTCATAACAACCCTATGCACAGCAGAACAAAACACTACTCAGTCCTGAGCTATTCTGACAACTGTTGTCACATTTGAGCCCATTGCTGCTGTTACTATGTAAATCCATCTTCTTGAGGGTCTTCCTCTTTTTTTGGCTGACCTCCTACTTTACCAATCATGATGTCTTTCTCCAGAGACTGGTCCTTCCTGAAAATATGTTCAAATTTTGAGGGATGAAGTCTCGCCATCCTGGCTTCTAAGAAACATTCTGGCTTTACTTCTTCCAACACAGACTTGTTTGCTGTTCTGGAAGTCCATGGTATTTTTAATATTTCTCTCCAACACCACAATTCAAATATACCAATATATGGTCCTCCTTATTAATTGTCCAACTTTTTCATGCATATGAGGTGATTAAAAATACCATGGTTGGATCAGGCATATCTTACTCCTCAGATTGACATCTTTGCTCTTCAACATTTTAAAGAGGTTTCATGCAGCAGACTCGTCTAATGCAATACTTCATTTTGATTTTTTTAATGCTGGTCTCATGATTGTTGATAGTGGGTCACAGCAAAATGAAGTCTTTAACAACTTCAATCTTTTCTCTAATTATCATAATGTTATTAATTGGTCCAGCGGTGAGGATTTTTGTGTTCTTTGCAATGAGGTGAAACACATACTAAAGGCTGTAGTCTTTTATTTTCATCAGAATTTTAAATACTTTCCTCTTTTAGCAAGCTTTCATCTGCATATTGTAGTCTTTTTCCCATCCTGATGCTACACTTTCCTTCATATAACCCAGCTTCTCAGATTTTTTGTTTAGCATAAAATTGAATAAATGTGGTGGAAGGATACAACCTTGGTGTATAACTTCCATGATTTTAAACCATTGGGAATCCCCTTGTTTTGTTCTAACCACTGCCTCATAGTCTATGTATAAGTTCCTCATGAGCACAATTAAGGGTTCTGGGAATATTATTTCTTTGCAGTATTATCCATAGTTTGTCAT
>NW_006408699.1:5811851-5814074 GCF_000296735.1 Chrysochloris asiatica
TACAGTGACTGTGTATTCCTTCTATTTTCTTTGGATGCTTTCTGCATCATTCAATATTTTGCCCAAAGAATCCTTTAATATTTCAAGACAAGGTTTGAATTTTTTCTTTTGTTCTTTAAGTTGAGAAATGCTAAGCATGTTCTTTCCTCTTGGTTTTTCAACTCCAGGTCTTTGTGCATTTCATTATAATAACTTACTTTGTCTTCTGGAGCTGTCCTTTGTAATTTTCTGCTCAGTTCTTTTGCTTTATCATGTCTTTCATTCACTTTAGTTTCTCTGTGTTCAAGAGTAAATTTCAGAGTCTTCTGACATCCATTTTTGTCTTTTCTTTCTTTCTGTCTTTTTAATTATCTTTTGCTTTCTTCTGATGTTCTTGATGTCATCCCACAGTTCTTCTGGTGTTCAGTCATTAGTGTCTATTACATCAAATCTGTTCTTCAGATTATCTCTCAATTTAGGTGGGATATGTTCAAGGCCATATTTTGGTGCTCATGGACCTCTTTTAATTTTCTTCAGCTACAGTTTGAACTTGTTTTTGAGCAATTGATGGTCTGTTCCAAAGTTTGTCCTGGCCTTGGTTTGACTGATGATATTGAGCTTTTCCACCATCTTTCCCCAGGGTTAATCAGTTTGATTTCTGTGTACCTCATCTGTTGAGGTACATATGTATGATCGCCTTTATATTGTTTTAAAAAGTTATTTGCAATGAATAAGTCATTGGTCTTGCAAAATTCTATCATGTGAACTCCAGCATAATTTCTATCTCCAACATATTTTCAAACTAATGATCTTTCTTCTTTGTTTGTAACTTTCACATTCTAACCACCCCAGTAATTATCAATGCATCTTGATTGCATGTTTGATAAATTTCATACTGAAGAAGTTGTTATTATTGTTGTTAAGTGTCTTCCAGTCAGTTCCAACTCAAACTGACCCTGTATAGATTTCCAAGGAGCAGCTAGTGAGTTTGAAGCACCAACCTTATGGTTAGTAGTCCAATGCTTATCCAACAGCATGACACTAGAACTCCTGGTGTAGAATTATTCAATATCATCATCATTGGCTTTAGTGGTCGATGTGTAAATTTGAATAATGATGGCATTGTTCTTATCACAGATTGCGTTGTACATTAAGATAAATCTTGAAATGTTCTTTTTGGAGATGAATGTCTCACCATTCCTCTTCAATTTGTTGTTCCCGTCATATTAAATTATATGATAGTCTGACTCAAAATGACCAATACAGGCCCTTTCAGTTCACTAATGGTTAGGATATTGATTTCTATGCATTCCATTTCATTTTTGACAACCTCCAATTTTCCTAGATTCATGCTTCATGCATTCCATGTTCTGATTATTAATGGATGTTCAGAAAATGAACGTCCTAAAAGCTTTACTCTATGTTGTCATCATGGCCAACTGTGCTTTCCACAGTGGTATTTTGAGTGTCATCCAATAGGTGGGGCTCATCTTCCAGCACTATACCTGACAATGTTTTGCTGCAATTCATAAGATTTTCAGTGGCTAAATATTCAGAAATAGTCTGCCTCTCCTTCTTCCTAGTCTGTCTGAATCTGTAAGATCCACTAAAACCTGTCAAATATGGGTGACCTTGCAGGTATTTAAAATACTGGTGGCATCGTTTCCAGCATATCATAGCAACACACACGCTACAACAACCTGACAGACAAGTGGTCAGTTTCATAGTGAATAGTATATTGTGTGGGACTGTAGGATCAGTACTGGACTGCTAACCACAAGGTTAGCTGCTCTTGGAAACCCAATACAGGGTCGCTATGAGTTGGAATTGACTTGAAGGTACTTAAAAGCAATAACAATATTATATTGATCAGTCCCTGCAAGGTGAATAAATAGACCAATCATAGGCTAGGTTGTAGATAAAAGGTATCAAAGCGCCAACCTGTTACAGCTTACCAGGAAATATTAATTCATACGCACAAAAGTCAAAAGCATTCTGTGATAGAAAACTTAGGCAAAGGCCCATATAAAGGAACTTATATATGCCTGCTGCTGCAGAGTAACTGTTGTCAAGGGAAGCACATATTTGGTGTTTTACTTCCAGATTCATAGGCAAGCATCCAGAAGAGCTCATTTAGGTGCAATAACAATCTGTGATGCCTCAGCCTCTGCTTACTCATGAATTTGAATGTTGTTGTTGTTAAGTGTTGTCGAGTCGGTTCTGATTCATAGTGAACCTGTATAG
>NW_006408699.1:5814285-5817602 GCF_000296735.1 Chrysochloris asiatica
TATATATATATATATATATATATATACTTGTAAATGTGTATGCATAAGAAGGCCTGGCTGCATAGCGGACTTCAAGTTGAGCTAACAGCAGGGTCGGTAGTTTGAATCTACCACACACTCCGTGGAAGAAAGGAAGCCTTTCTGCTCCTGTAAAGATTTACAGTCTGGGAAACCCTATACAGAGTCGCTATGAGTAGGGATGGATTCGACGGCACATCACCACCACCACCACCACAATAAACTGAGTTCATTGCTTGTTTGTGTATGTATGCCTGTTTCAGCGTTTGTTTTGGTGGTGTTTTGCTTTTTATTCTGGTACTTTTTTTTTTTTTTTTAATTTTTTTTCCTGTGAAGTGGTAAGGACATACCTATGTGGGTGTGAGGAGAATGAGGGGACTCACTTTAAATAGTTGGATATTCCTAGACTCAAACATATGGTGAAGAGGAGGAGTTCCAAAAAAGAATAAAATGTTAAATGTGGGCTTTAGAAGAGGAAATGCTTCTTGCTCTCTGGACATTGGTCACAAGGAAATGAGCCTAGAGCAAGGAGAGGAAATACCTTGATAACAGATAGCAGACCACAAGATAACAAAAGAATATGATATATTTTATGAACCATATTGCTTGGTTGTGTGTCCCTATCTGTTCACTGCCCCCCACCCCACCCCACACACCTTTTTATTGTCTATGAGTTTTAAGTGGAATCTTTAAATGTTAACAGCCATGTCTCAGCTATACCAAAAAACCCACACCCACTGCGATCAATTTGATTCTGACTCCACTACACTATACGCCAGAATAGAACTGCTCCCTAGGGTTTCCAAGGCTATAAATCTTTGCAGGAACAGATAGCCTCATCTTTAGAGAATACTTATGTTCACATTTGAGCTAGATTTTAAAGCGTGAACACCAACTTCGACTTGTCCCCACTCTCTGGGCCCATGGAGTTGCAGCAGCAATGATTATTGAACATTGTTTCCATCCATTTTTTTCCCAGATGGAAAATCTCTCTGTGTCAAAATTTGGGTGATATTAGACTTGATTTATTAAGACAATTCTGTTCTCCTTACAAGATTACCATTGTTGTTGTTGTTAAGTGCCATTGAGTCCAACTCATAACAACCTTGCATAGAGTTTTTTTTAAATCTTTGAGGAAGCAAAACATTTCATCGATCTCCCATGGAAAAGCTGCTGAGTTTGAATCCCAACCTTGTGGTTCACAGTCCAGGGCTTATCCTACAACACCACACCAGCAGATAGAATCTTGTTTATTCTGAAATATAATTATTGGTCAACACAAAAGCATATGTTTCAATGGGAGAAATAGGTGTGAGACCAGGAGGTGATTTTGTAGGAGACAGGGAGCAAAAGGTGGAAACTAAAAGAGGTTAGAAATATCAAGATGGAGAAAGAGGAGGCTTTTTGCTTCTGCAAAGACTTACAGCCACAGAAACCATATAAAAGGGTCACAAGGAGTTAGAACTGACTCCATGGTACTTAAAAACAACAAAAAATACAAAAGACAAACTTGGATTACTTCATTCCATTGGCTAGGGTGAAGTATATTTACTTTAAACTGGATGTGGCCAACAGGCCCTATTATTAAGTCTTTTGTCCTTTGTACCCAATGGTGAGTAGAGGGGAGGTGTAGGGTGGAGGAAACTTATGAGAAAAGCTTAGAAATACTTGACTTTGATAGGCTACACACCAGGTGACAGTCTCCTTCAAAGAAAGCAGTGTTTCTTATTGATTCCCAGAGAATTCATGAAAGGAGGTATTAGTGTGTTTTATATCTCTATATTATATATGCAGGGGCTTCAACAAGTTCACGGAAAAATATAATGAAAAGATAATGACTTTTTTTTCACAAGCTTTATGAAGCTCAATTGTATAAGGAGAAATTGTTGTTGTTCAGTCCTGTCAATTGGTTCCGACTCATAGTGTGTAGGGTTTCCAAGGAGAGGCTGGTGAGCTTGAACTGCTAACTTTACAGTTCAAACCAACCTTGCAGTCTAGCACATCAACCCACAGCACCACACCAAGATTCCATAAGAAGAAGGAACATCAAAAATAATATATTCCCTTTTCTTCAATGCCCTGGTTTGCTGTATTGTTGATAATTCTAGTGCAGGTTATCATCTCAAAGAAGTCAGTTGGTTTGATGACTTGCTATAGCCTTTGAATAGCAGTTAGATACACATTTTGGATCCCTTATATGTATACAAGTGCCTCACTTGGCAGCATCATAGGAAAAGCTTTGGGTCACATTGACAATCTAACAGGAGATAATCAAGTTTGCATTTTATTAAGATCACCCGGCATCCTTGTCACCAGTCTCGAACTTGCATGGGGGTGGGGGAGGCTCAGGAAGTAGTGTTTTTCATCATTGCTCTTTTATTTTTCAGTGTCTTTACCTGCTAGGTTCCAGAAGAATCTCTGAATTTTTAGTTTAGGGTCAATTTGACTTAGTCAGTGGGTAGAAAGTAATTATTTGTAATAAATGTTTCTTAGGAAATTTACCATTTGTAATATTTTAAAAAAGACTTTAGGGTACCTTGTTTTGAAAAATATGGAAAACCAAGCCCTGCCAGACAAGCAAATAGGAAAATAAAAGGGAGCAAATCCACAATCACGTGGCCCTTTTATTTGCAAAGGGGTCAGTCATGGAAACCCATATTTGCCCATGAAAGTTCAATTATCATCGCAACAGAGATGGAACACAAAGTTCAAGTATATTTCAAAGAATTTCACCAACAACTTAAATAAATACTGGCATAATTTAATTATATTTAAGTGTTTTATTTATTTTCTCTCTCACACAACATATTTAACTCCTTGTATTTTTCCAATGCGTTTTAAAAATTAAATTAGGCTTTCATATAATTTTATCCTATAGTGAAATGTTTTGTGTATGGAAAGTATTATTACCCACATTTTGAGATAATATGCATAATGCTAACGCATTACATTTGTATAATAGTCTGAGGGTATATTCCCTTATCAAAACAAGTCTTTGTAGTATCCCACCATAGTAGATAAAGAAAAACTGCAAGCCTCCATTTGCAATATTGAAGGATTCTTTGAATAAAATATTGAACAATGATTAAGTATCAAAATACACTGGAAGGAATAGACAGAGACACTACACCATAGAGAACTGGTCGACATTCAGTCATTTCAGGAGGTAGCATATGATCAAGAACTAATAGCATTGAAGAAAGATGTCAAAACTGTATTGAAGGCAGTGATGAAAAAATGAATCTCTAGGAATGGATGGAGTACCAGTTGAAATGTTACAACAAATGGATGCAACACAG
>NW_006408699.1:5818452-5821940 GCF_000296735.1 Chrysochloris asiatica
AATCTGTATGCTGAACAAATAATCCAAGAAGCTGATCTCTATGAAGAAGAACATGACATTAGAATGGGAGGAAGACTAAGTACCAACCTGTGATATGCGAATGACACAACTGTGCTTGCTGAAAGAGAAGAGGACTTGAAGCATTTACAGATGCCTTCAGTGTGGATTAAACCTCAGTGTGACCATAAAAACCAAACTGACTGCCACTGAGTTGGTTACAACTCACAACAACCCTATATAGGTTTCTGAGGCTGTAAATCTTTACCAGAGCCGAAAGCCTCATCTTTCTCCATTGGAGCAGCTAGTAGGTTTGATCATCAGTCTTGTGGTTAGCAGCTCAACACATAATCCACTACATTACAAAGATTCCTTTGGTAGAGGGTCAACAAAAAAGAGAAAGACCCTCATTGAGAAGGATTGTCACAGTGACTGTAACAATGGGCTCAATTATAGTAACTCTTGTGAAGGTGACACAGAATTGGACAGTGTTTTATTCTTTTGTACATGGGGTCATTATAAGTCAGAACCAATTCCATGGCACTTAACATTAACAAAAACAATATAGGTGGAAATTTTAAGACATGGTAAAATTGTGGCTTGGCGGGGGGCGGGGAGGGGGGGCTGTGTGGCAGGGATTGCAGAGTAGAAAATGCTAGTGTTAAGTCTGAATCCTCAATTTCCAGCTCTAACTTTGGAGTGATTAAGTAATTTGCTTAAATTCTGTAAAACTGAGAGAATTATAAATCTCTGGATTTCAGGTTGTCATTCTTTTTGGATAAACAGTACTATTGAATTTTATGCCAGTTTGGAGGAATTAATCATTCATCTGATGGATTCCTACATTTTACTACAGCCTGATACTTCATACTCCGTCTCCCGTTAAGCTACAGTGAAGATGAAGAAAGCTGCATCTAGTGTTCAGATATAGTAGGTGGAGAGACTCTCATAGAATTGTCCAATTTCCAGTGTTGGGTGATAGTGATGCAAGAGGTACTGTTTGTGTCTAGTGAGGAGGTAAGGGCAGTAGCTTCTTCCAAATCATTTTTGGCAGGATGTGGCATATGAAGTCTGGTTCTTGTGTTTTCTTGAAGAAGGTATAAACTATTCAATATTCTTTAATGCATTTAGTTTATACTTAAATTTATGAAGGTAGGTTTCTTTTGCTTGCTATTGAAAATCTTGACTAATAAAGAGCTGAAGTGTACTTTAGCTTTAGTCTCCTTGTAAATTAGAGTGCTTTAATGGACACTTGTTGGTCACTTTTTTTTTTTAAAAGTTTTAATGGGGAACGAAGGAAAGTTTACATGGGAGAACATTGGTTTTACATTCATAGTTTCATTGCAATGATTACAATCTCCTCTGTCCATCATCATTCAACAGTATTTGCTTCTGTCTATTCCCTCTTTTTTTGTTTTGGATGTACACAAAAACACTCAGAAATATATAATCATTTAAATAACAAAAGGGAACATTCAATAAGCCTGCCTCCTGGCTGCCAGCACACAACCTTTCTCTTTCCATGAGTCTAGAGTCCTCAGATGCTCTATCTCTCCATGTCTTCATCTCTGCCTCCATCTCTGTTGTCGCTACTTCTCTGGATAGGTTCCCACATTCCACTCGTACTCTTCTCCCGTGGTAGTCCTAGGGTCCTCTGTTTCTGGACTGTAAGATTAACTACTTCCCCTTTTTGTTACAACACTTCTACCTTTACATTTGTGACAGTTGTGATTAGTTATGATAACAATTATTCACTATTGAATCATAAGAATCTTATCTTCATCTCCTTTCACCAGACCCACCTAGACAAGATGATAACTATTCAGTGGGGAATCTGCCTTCCCCTGCACACTTCCCCTCATGAAAACTTGTAAGCCAATCACTTTGTGCCTTTATAGCCCTTCTATTTTTGGTAGTCAATGTCTAAGTTGCCTGTCCCTATCTACCCTGTATACAGAGGGGATAGCATTGATACTTGATATGAAGATGCCTTCCTTCTCATTTGGTATTTTGAGCTACTACATCCATAAATATAGGCCAAGTTCATAAAATTGTCGCACTAGTTTGTAGAAACTAGTTACATTAGTTTGCTTTATCAAAAAGTTTTTTTTTTTTCCTTTCTCTAGTTGAGTTCTGATCATCAAGCCATGGAAAATAGGTTGAATGGGTACTATCTGCAAGGTTGGCCATTCTTGAGTGTCTCCCCTTACTTCATATCAGCTGGATGCTTCACTGTCAGCTCTAGTCCTCTGTGGCTATGGCCTTGTCAATGGGCTCAGGAGTCCCCAGGTCTCACCACACTTCAGACCAACAAGCCCTTCCTCTTCTCTTTCTCATCTCAAGGTCAACAGGAGTCTATGGAACATGATTGAACTCAGCCCATTTCTTCATTGCTGCCTTTCCCTCTCTTCTACTCACCACTAGACCAATGTGATTGCCAGCAAGCTTACATGCCTGCTCATGTGTTCCCTTTGAGTTTAAGTCTTGGCGGAGAGTTTGTCCTGAAGGGACTTGATTGCTTGCCTTGATAACTTCCTGGTGAACAACTTGGTTTTTCTTGTAGTAGCCAATCAGACTACCATTTTTGTTTTGAATTTTTTCCTGCTCATCTTTCTTTCAAGAAATATCTTTTATTCCTCTAGCTGTTCCAGGCTGGTCTGTTTGTCCTTTCAAGTGGGAATGTCCCACCTCAGAAGATTCTGGATGGGGCTCAAGATTCCATTGTTAGTCACTTTTAAGAGTTATTTACTTTTAGTTTTAGCATTTAATCTCATTATTGCTCTTTTTTTATTCAAACCACTCTCTGGTTTGGTAATGTGGATGCAAAGGAAGCACATTTCTACTTATAAAAATACTGTTGTTGGGTTAATGTTTTTGTTCGACAAATTTAATGTAAGTATGTAAAGGGAGGAGGGAAAGATGGACACATACTTAAAAATATATGGATTGAATAATATGGCTTAAAGTCTTAACTGTCATTTACTCATTCATTCAATAAATGAATTTACTGAATGCCTATTATGTGCCTATAATTCCTGGTCTTTAGAAGCTTATAGTCTAAGGTGGCAAACACAAGTGGTGATTATTATATCACATACTTATTGTTTTTAAGTGCCATCGAGTCAGCTGACTCATAACAATCCTGTATAAGATTTCCAAGGAATGGCTGGTGAGTTTAAACCACTAACCTTGTGGTTAGCAGCCAGTCCAGTGCTGATTCTATAGCACCACACCAGGACTCCACATCACATGCTACAAGTGATATAATAAATATTAAATCATATCTTGTGGAACAAACAAGAAGGGACACCTTCTATATTCTTTGATGGGGAAAAGGTCAGAAAATTTTTTAGAGATAGTGACTCATACATTAAGAACTAAGAAATGAACGACAGTTAGTTTTGAATAAAGGGGTGAGATAATGGTAAGAAGTCAATATTCTATACAGAAAAACACATTTCTAAATCAATGAAGTATGAGACAGGTGAGGG
>NW_006408699.1:5822261-5822791 GCF_000296735.1 Chrysochloris asiatica
ATTATATCTCACAAATATATGAGTTTGAAAGAGGACATTGGTACATGAGTGCTTACCTTTTTTGCAAATATAACTGTGAATGTGGGAGCATACAGCAGGCAAAATGATGAAACCATCTTAGATGTTATCAGACATCTGAAGGGGAATGAATTGCTGAGCCTAGGACCTCAAGACCATAGTTTCAGGGGACAACATAGTCCATTTGAATTAGCATAGTTCACAAAGACAATGTTTTGCATCCTACTTTGGTGAGTAGGGTCTGGGATCTTAAAAGCTCATGAGCAGCTGTCTAAGGTGCAATTTTTAGTCTCTTCATGTGCAGAAAAATATTGATGAGAATTGAAAAGGTTTTGAGTTGAGTAGTCCAATGGACTAATGGAACATGTGATTATCAGTCACTGTGACTCTGAGACCATAAGAACTAGGTCGTGCCCAGCTCCCACTACCAACGGCTTTGAAAGGGATCACACCAGAAGGTCCCAGATAGAGTGGCAGAATCTGTGGAACAAAATTATTAAAAAGAAAAAAAG